>NW_026442126.1:0-75000 GCF_026898425.1 Galleria mellonella
GCGGTACATCCTGTGTACCTCGTGGACGGGTAGTTTTGAGAGCGGATATCTGCGAGGATGTCCCTGGCAGTCCAGCTCCTTAGGGACGCTGCGTATTACTACGCGCAGTCGTTTCTCCTCCTCGAGGGCATAAGTGCGGTAACCCACACTGTTTGTTTGTCCTGAGGAAGGAAGTTAACTGGCGATGATCCGCCGATGTGGGAACCACTACTCTGATTCCTAGTGAGGTTACCCTTGCATGGGGTAAAGGATATGCGCTTTTCCTTCAAGGGCAGCTGACACCCTGTTCCAGGCTGTCTTGTCCTGGATGATTAGGAGAGGAGAGCTCACTTTCCCCTGCGATCGCGGTCGGTTTTATCGGCGTTAGCCGGAACGGTGCGCCATCGTTGGCACGTTGGGTTTTAGGCGGGGGAAGATCGCGCGCCCGCTTCGCGCGTTTGGTGCGCTTGGCACCCACAATTTGAAATTCTCCTTCCGAGGAGGAGGCAGTGTCGGAGGAGTCGCCCGTTTCGGCGACGACGTTGGGAGCGTCTAGCTCCATTTCCGTTTCAGAGGATGGGCGGTTGGGAGCAACCTCCCGAGGGGACATCGGCTCCGGGGTACTCACTAGGTGGTCCCCGGGGAAGGTGGGTTTGAGGATAGCTCGTCGTTGGCCTCCTGAAGGGAGACCGCTGGCGAGGCAGGGGCGTCGTCATGTATCACATGTGCGCCCCTGCGCTCATCGAAAAATGCCTTTAAGAGGCCAGGACATTTGGCCTTTAAAAAGGCCACGAATTGTGGAATGTCATCCTGGGGGACAGCGACATGTTGTCCCAGAAAACACTCCTCTATAAATTAGTAATGCACCGACTCTTAAGTCGGGTGCCAATACCTAAAAAATAATTAAATTTATAATACGGACAATGCGCTACTATAAAAGTGGACACAAAAATAAGCCGCTACAAGCCGCGTGTATATGGGCCTGTTGGGACCTGTCCAGGTATGAGTCGCCCTTTATACAGGGATTAGTCACCGGCCGGGCGACGGTTACCCGGCCGCTTTGTGTACAGTTAACCGCCCCCCCGAGTACGGCGGGGGGGGGTGTGCCTATTGTTAATGTAACAATGGAATGTAGTAACCGGAGTGACGTGTAGTGCCGATACTTGGCCGGGGTGTCGAAGGCGGCGCGGGTCGCCGGGAGGAGAGTGCTGGTCTCTGGCACTGGCCCGAGCTGGTGCGCTGCGCTTATGGCGCAGTATACCACCCCTAACACTTGTTAGTCCGATGCACTAGAGTTCACAACACTACACAATTGTCCCTTGTAACTGTTCACATGCACTCACTGCACTCGCGACGCGACGAGGCAGCGCGAGCCGTGTACGCGAACGGACGGCCGTTAAAAAGCGCGCGAACCTAAGGCGACGAACGAGAACCTCGTGCCCAAGTTGTTCTCTACTTTTCTTCGTGTCCGACGTGTTTGCGTATCCGCTGACTCCGTGCAACAAGGCAGCGCTACACAACGGAGTATTGATGCCAGTAGTGACGCGTGCGTCACCAAAGGCTATCGAATGAGCAATGAAAAATTCTGCCCACGTTGAGGTCGACCTGGTTGGGTATATTACTAGCAACCTGACCCTTGTGGTCCCATTATTAACAATCCCTCGCCCCCCCCCCCCCTCCAGCAGCTTCCCCCGTTGACTAGCATAAAGAACCATACTGAGCCACCTACATTCACTGACTGCCTGCAATGTATTTGAAGTCCATCTTGTGGGGAGCCGTTCTACTGTCCTACCTACGTTATTTAAAATAATAATAATCCGAATTAAGTGATGGAAACATAAAAAATAACAATTCAAAAGTGCTTGCTTATATGTATTTTTTAACGTTCCATTGTTTCTGCCTACCCTGATGAGAAACAGGTGCGATAGATATGTATGTATGTGTATTTATCTATTTTATTAAGATTAGCCCAGCTATGACAATCGTGTGAATTCTATACATTTGAAATTATCTCCAGTGATATAAGGACTTAATATTTTATTGCGCAAATTTTCTTATTTTTACTTAACCCTTGCTAATATTATAAATATGAAAGTGAGTTCTTTTGTCACCTCATAGCGTCTTATTTTTATGACATTTGGTATACATATACATCTATTAGGGATGGAGAAGATTGGTGTATTTTAATTTGATCTCGCGGATGGAGTCGCGGGGGAAAAAATAGTTGTTCTATAAAATTCATTCATTCATTCAGAACACTGCATCAAAATGTCATGTAAATTATTATTGTCTAAAACGCATAAATGTGTTATATAAAACAATATCAAATATGTTCGCATTATAAAAAACCTTATCACACATTACGCTCCAGTTTTTATAAATACAGAAAAAAAAAACGACATTTGCATATAGACTACGTAGTGCATAAATTGACAATTTTATGATAATTATATTCATTTAAAAATAAATATAAACATAAAATTTAAAAAACAACATGTTAACACTGTACATAATTAATTTGTCGAATTTCGAATCGAAATAAAGTAAATTGGGAAACTGACGAGCTCCATTAGTTGGTAATAAATAAATAAATAATTGTATATAGACACGTTAGACATCATATAATTTGTACCTACAATTATCAGAAACACGATAATGCGTCATATAGCAATGAATATAAATTAATGAATTTGGCATTTCATTACTTTAGATAGGCGATTTAAGATAAAAAAAAATACAGGATCTTTCACTGATATAATGTTAATACAATAGCACGAGAGTTAACCTTGCCAATTAGAAAAATATTCATCAAAATTGGTGGAGAATTCCCAAAGATGTCATGTTAAGTCAAACACAAAAAATATGGTTCAATTGAGATAATTTTTTGAAGTCAAAATTAAAAAAAAAAAAGGTTTTTCTATAGACTACAGGAACTGATAAACAACCTGACGGCCCGTCTGATGGGAACCGATTGCGGAATATTGCCTATACTGTCACAATGGGACACATTGTATTTATACTGTGAAATCTATGGAACAGATCCAGCTTATATACTTGGTTATATGGTTGTCACTTTCCATCAGGTAAACAATCAGGTTGATTGACATTTCAACCTATGCAAAAAATGTTGAGATATTTAGATATTTGTTACGTTTACAAAAACTAAATTGATTTCACAAAAAAATACACAGTTCATATCATGGATTAATATACAGCAAGGGTGGCCAACCGGTGCATTGCGACTATTAGTCCAGCCGATCGTGGCAAGGCAAAAAATATAATATTTTGGTAATCTAGCGAAAGATGTTCAGACGCAATGCTCACACTAATATAAATAAGTAGTTACTAAGAATAGTTTTCAGTTTTATGTTTTCCCCTTTAATAAAATAAGAAATACTACAGTACTACCTAATTGTGCACTGAACTATGTCGTTTCATTTGAGATTTCACGAAGTATGTAATTGGTAGATCGCACAGGGTTTCGTCAGTAGACAGCAATTCTTGAGTCCAGTCAAGTCGGCCACCCCTAACATAATAGGATAGTTTTAATCCCAAAGACTCACCTGTATTTAAGATCGGCGGCTGCAAATATATACTGTCCGTTGTACACAGCACTGAACAGGATGGGGAATATTATGAAGCAGTAGGTGAACATCTGGTACCGGCCGAACTGGCCCAGCTCCGCCAGGATCGGGTCCAGGTGCACTCCATCCTTGTGCTCGGTCATGATCGCGATCGCGATGGACTCATAATAAAGAGAGCGTCAACAATGTACAACGCACAGCGACCGTCTGCGAGCATACGGATCCAGCGCGACTTTATCGTGTGACAACACGAGACACGTGCCTCGCTTGAGGTAGAATACAACACGGGAAAAATGCGGCCGAAATCTATTCAGCATAGGTAACTAACAGTCCAAGTGACAAGGCGCAATGTAAACCTCCTTGCGAAGTTACTGCGTCAAATCGTATACAATATTTGACGACTCATCTGTGACTAAATGTACTAGAGTTATAAAAATGTATCTAATGACAGTACGTAATTACCATGCAGGTACCCACGAAGAAATTATAAAATAATAAGCCGTAGAAAGGTATATCAAAGAAGAAGGAATGTCGAAAAATACAAGATAAATACTTTTAAATCTCTAATTTTTTACCACATCATTTCGTTTATTCTAGTTATTTATTTTATGCTATACAAATAAATACAGTTGGACTTTTTTTGTGTTCATCATATTTGTGTTAAGAACTTTTAATAAAATCATATTATCCATAACTTTAATGTATGCAAATTAAAAAAAAAAATGTTCATATCTGTTTTCCTTTAATACTTTTTCGTGGAAAATAAACAAGTTACACTGCCTCCCCGTAAAGTACTGAAATATTCTGATAACAAACTTCTAGACAAAATATTATAATTTACCAATATTTTACATGCAAAAATATTAATCATTTGTAAATAAAATTTTTTTTTTTATACAACTTAGAATGGCAAACAAGCTGACGGCCCACCTGATGGAAAGTGGTAACCGTCGCCTATAGACATGAGCAGTACCATGGACATAACAGAGTATACTGTTTCGCCCATAATACCCCCCATGCGTTGCCATTCCTGAAGACTAATATAGACGAATTGTGTACCTTGTTATTAATATTTTTAATCAGAAACTGTTTGATCGTTTATTTAGTACCTTTTATTGTCTGATGGTTTACTGATTTATGTTATGGTTATGTATACTATTTTATATGTTTTAGATATTGTATGTTTCCCTTTTAATGTAAAATAAAAATAAAATAAATGGTTGTTCCAGTCATTTTATAGAGTCTTAATGGATTTATTATTGATATATTTTTAATCCTTTTTTGAGCCATTAACTGTCTACTGCTGGACATAAGACTTCCTCATAAGGGGGGTTTTGCCAGTGGTTGCCACGCTTGGCAGGCGTGTTGGCAACCGCAGCTAAGCCCTTGAAGATATTTGAAGAGATTCTTGTTGAATTCGTCACAATGGGCTAGCCCTCATCCTCACCTAGTTATCCTCACTACGACACCCACGGAAAAGGAAGTGCGGGTGGCCCATTCATTATCATCCATTAAAAAAAAAAAAAAAAAAAAAAAAACTACTTCCTATAATACCTGGATTCAGCACGATGGTTTCCAGGGGGAATCATGTGAAAATCGACGTAACAGGGTATATTGTAAGCAATGGTACTGGCAGCCCGCATTACTAACAATCCCTCCCCCTTAATCACGTTCATTTGGCACATGAATATGTAATATCTACGCAGAATATTTTATGTCTATGCGGGCAAAGCCGCGGAAAACAGCTAGTAATGTAAACATAAACCTTGTGCAATAAAGTAGTTATTAAATTTGGCGGCCAGTTCAGCCAATTGCGCTCACAGTGGTCCTTTCTAGTCGTTTATCTAATCTGAGACCCAAGATATTGAAAGCGGTCGCTACTATTTAGATTAAGTGCTTAGACGCAATCTTCACTGTCATATTGTACTTGTATGCGCAGACCAGTGATTCCCAAAGTGAGTTCGCGAACCAGTGGTATTTGACATATCACATCAGCTTTTAACTGCCCAATGCTGAACATAGGCCTCCCCCTTGAGGGGTTTTGCCACGCTTGGCCGGCGAATTGGCAACCGCAGTTAGGCTTTGGAAATGTTTTAGGACGGACGCTGCTGCTCATCCCTCGCCCTCCCTTAGTCGCCTCTAACCCACGACACCTACGGCTTCCCGTGGGTATACGTTATCTTCGTAAGGGGTGGCTTAATCTATGCCGGGAACACACGGCAATTGATAATGACAATGTGAATGTGAAAAAGACTCTATTTTCCGCGCTTAGCCTCTCATTTGGGCCATTGTGCGTATGAGTCGTGGCTAGTACAGCCAACCTAGCTCCGCCCAGAAGCGCAGAAGCTTCCTGGGTCCTTCACAGGCCTCGGAGCGAACTCATCGTTCCGAGGATTTCTAAACGTTGATGGGCCACAGCCTCACATTCCAGGATTACGTGAGCAGCCGTTTCTTCGGCGTCGAAACAGCCTCGACATAGAGGGCTGTCTGTGGCTCCTTTAATAATGACAAATGACAAGAGATATTTGACAATACTCTGGACCAATTTAAGGCAAATGTGAAAGGCTATTCGTAGACCCGCGAGCTGTGTCTTAGACCACATCATATCTATCCATCAGGTAGGATTGTGATCAATTGCGAGACCATTTCAAGAGTACAAAAAATGCTTTCAATCCATATTAATAATACAAAAAAAAGGGAGAGATTTAACAGTAATGAGTCAACTTCCACGCAATCTGATGTTTGTAACACATTGGATAATGTTCACCATATGATATCTGAATGCACGAAATACAAAACACAAAGGGAAGTATTGATACAGAAATATAGTCTCAATAGACAGGAGATTGGTTTATTTTCAAATATACTTGCAGAACCACATTCCGAGATGGCAAAACATTTAATTACTATATTTTTGTATCAGTAATTCCCTTTATCAAATAGACTACTAACATATTATGTATTATCTATTTATGTATTAATGTTTTAAGTATGTGAGGTATTTTATAAAATTAGGTTATGATGAGGCTGACATATCCTTATAGGATAAAAGCCTCTAAATAAAAAAGATAAAAAAAAAACCTCCACGCAATCAATGCTCTGTAAAGTATCATGTTTAATTTATGGTGAATATATGTATGGTGAAATTGTAGCACGCCTTGTGGTCCCGATATACAATGAGATAGATAGATAGATACTCTTTATTGTTTCCTCCAAAAGATTACAATAGTAAACTTATTATAAATATAAACAATTACAAGAAATAATCACAATGAGAAAACAATGGGCGACTTTATCGCTAAAAGCGATCTCTTCCAGGCGACCTTTGGATGGAGAGGAGTAATTATAAAAAATTTGGTGGGAGGCACGATGAAAAATTCTGTTAGTTCTTCATATCGTTCTTAAATATGGGAGATGTGATACATGTAATAATATAAATAAATATCCCTACTCATTATTATATATATACACAAATAAATGAGCCACCACTTCCTTTCCCACGGGTATGTAAGGGAACTTAATGGTCAGCGTCCCTCTTTAAACATCAACAAAGCCTAAAACTGCGGTTGCTAACCCATTTGCCAAACGTGGCGACTACTGGCGAAACCTTTCAATAGTGGGATATGGTCGGCAGTGGACAATTGACGGTTGATGTGATGGGGCCAGCATGCCGCCGTTTAGGTTAATTTAGTTTCATAGACGTAGTGTTCTAATCTATGTTTAGTTTGTTATAGTTATTTCTGTTATCAGTAACTGTTTCCCACGGCTTCACCCGTTTAAAGTATCTTATATGTTCAATTAGGATATAATACAAACAAAAACTAAAGTTCCATCCCAACAATCTTGATAAGTGGCGATCCTCCACCGTTCGTTTTTTAAGGCACTTTCTTCCACGCACAACCACTCTTTGGAATCAACTTCCAGCAGCAATTTTTCCGAACTGATACGACATTATAACCTTTAATAAAAGAGCATATTCCTTTTTAAAAGGCCGGCAGCACACCTGCAATGCCGCTGGTGTTGTGGGTGATCATGGGCGGCGGTAGTCACTTAACATCAGGTGAGCTGCATGCTCGTTTGCCCCCTGTGTTAACCTGTGTTGTTAACATAATTAGTTACAGCAGTATTAACTAAGGTTGGATAATATATAGCAATATCTATATTGCTGTTAATATATATATATATATATATATATATATATATATATATATATATATATATATATATATATATATATATATATATATATATATATTATTAACTATAACTAACTTATCTACACTAATATTATAAAGAGGAAAGATTTGTATTTTTTGTGTGTATGTTTGTAATGAATAAACTCAAAAACTACTTTGTCGATTTGAAAAATTCTTTCACCATTAGAAGGCTACATTCATCCTGAGTAACATAGGCTATATTTATTACTAGAAAAGATTAGGGGTCCTTACTAAAACTTTAGTAACATAACTCAAAGTGTAAACAAAATGCTATAAAATATCTTTCGTCGCGTGCGCTGCGGAAACTATTGATGGCAGAACAAAAGTATGTTCTACAATATTGAAGAAAACATCAATTACTATAAAAAACTTAGTGATACTTTATGTCCAATTATTATCGTTATGTCACAATAACCACTTTTTAAAATGATGTAAAAATGCCCACCCGAACGAAGCCGGGACCGGCCGCTAGTCCAATATATAATATCGAAACATTTGATTGGTATGGGTGATATCGATATATATATATATATCGGTGATATCTCAATATATAGATATCGGATATTACCCATGTCTAATACTGACTACAATTCACAGGCTGAGCCAAAAGATGTCTAAATCATAAGATGTATTATCTAAAGATAAAAGTCCTTAAGAGTGAATGTAATTTATAGCTGTTGAGTTCGATATCCAATATATGTTGCAATATTATCCATCTGTACCTACCTGGTATCGGTGTCTGATAAACTTCTTTTATTTTCCTTCAAGATGTTTTTACGTACAAATATGTCAAGGCGGAGTTTCGCAACATTAACAATCTCATGAAATTGTTATTCATGAATTTATTGTTGTAGTTTACATTGACGCTATTTTAAATCGTTAATAATTCGAATTTTATATAAATTTACGATTAAAGTAAGCTGGCATTCAAACATGAGGTCTCGGGAGACTGTAATTGTAAGTTATAGCTTTAGGGCACGAATAAATTCAGTTGGAAGGGAACAATTTTATATTATTTTTTTTTATACAACTTAGAATGGCAAACAAGCTGACGGCCCACCTGATGGAAAGTGGTAACCGTCGCCTATAGACATGAGCAGTACCATGGACATAACAGAGTATACCGTTTCGCCCATAATACCACCCATGCGTTGCCATTCCTGAGGCCTCAGATGTTATTCCTCTGTACCCTGTAAATTCACGCCATATCCCACACTTCAAACCGAAACACAGCCATGCAAACATAACTGCTTCACGGTAGTAACACGAACGGGACAGAGGGACCCAAGCAATCGACTTTTGTACAAAGTCTCCCTCTGGTTATATATATTTTTTTCATTTTCTTCAAATTGTAATGACAAAAAAGCTGACGACCCACATAGGGGAAAATAGTAACCGTCGTCTATAGAGATGAACTGCCCCATTTACATTAAAGAATTACACTGTGACGCCCATAATACGTACCTACACTTTAATTATACTTATATCCCATTATATCGAAGCCATGCAAGCTTAAAAGTCCGAGTGGAACAAAAGAGCGCAAATAAATTACTTGCACCATAAATAGGACGTTACATTGAGGGGAAAGGGATTGTTAGTAATGCGGATTACCAGTCCCATTGCTAACAATACACTCTAACAGGTTAACCCACTCGTGGTCCCCCCTGGAAACCATCGTACTGAAAACCAAGTGTATTCATCACGATGGACTAACTGACCTGTCTTTTCATCCTCACCTATCATCCCTCACTGGTGCCTCGCCAGCGTATACCGTTAGCGCAGGCGGGGTTGCCATTCCATTATCATCCATTAAAAAAAAGGACGTTATACTAAGTCTATGACTCGCAGTCTCCTTCAATAAAACACGTAGCTATGTAACATAATAATTATTATATATTTTTATATGAAACTTTATATGTACACCAACATCAATGCCGGGAACAACATCTACGTAATATTACAGTGTACACAAGAGCACAACACTTTATAAACATTTATACATATTGGTAAAATGACGCATGTTACAATTGTAATATAACACTAAATTACGTACTATGCGATTGAAAAATTCGAAGGGGCTAACTTGCACATAGGCACAGAGTAATATTTCTACAGAACAGAAATCAAACTACATACAAGTGGCCACTTGTAGGTACAATCGTACATTACGTGGGAATATAAGAGTTAAAAATCTTTAGTGTGAGTTATACAAAGATTTACTATTTTACATTCATTACATTTTATTAGATAAGTTTCGAAATCTCTATTTACTAGTAACGTAAACAAATCTGTAACAAAACCACACTAGAGATTTAGTTCCCCTAGATATGTAGCAAAGAATTTATGAGCAATTTTTCGTTACCGAGCGAAGAAATAAGAATAAGACACCATATTATAAAAGATATATTTTATTATAACAGATCGTGAATTATTAATCTCTGTCGCGATGCAGGTTCGCCCAGTGTGAGGTCCATTGTAACTTTTGTTTGTAACTGTGTTTTGTCAAATAATAATTTTTTATTCTATTTCACTCTATATTAATGTTTTATTTGAAAAAATAAACTCACAAGAAAAACAGACAATATTGACAGATTAATTCGTCACATATAGCTGACTTTTTTATCTCGACTACATACCATAGATATATTTAAGAGAGGCCCATCTGGATCGGTCATAAGATGTATTTAAGAGACGGCCAGCTGGGTTAGTGGCTTGGCCATCTCTGAATTATTTGATGCCATATTTGAAAGCAGTTTTCAACTATGCGCAAACATGTCAATGAGTACATAATGTGCCTTTTTAAGAAGCAAACCCAGGAATATAGTCTTAAAAACGTCAACGCTCGACTCGAGTTTGATACGATTTGACAGCGTACCACTTGCATGCAGTTCAAGCTCTGTGGCGATACTCACTCACGGGTATCTACCACAGCCAGCTCAGTGCTCGTGGACGTTTCACTGTTGCTTCTCGTATATTCACAGGGAATTTTTCAATCACACATATAGATATAACTTGACCTAGTATAAATGATAATCATCAGCCGAGTTCACAAAGGCGACAGATTTACAAATGACATTTACAGAAGTATACATTGGGAATTTATTTTTTAGCAGTAATTTTAAAACTAAAGTTATAAATAACCATGCAGTCTGGTGACATGATTTTGTAAAAAAAACAAAACAAATTCTACAATTCGCCGTTTTAACAGTAATATTAGGTCGAAGCTGAAATTTATTTTATAATATATTAAATAGAATAATAAACTGATATATTTGATATGGAAAAAAGAAGAAACACAAACAGGTCAGCATCGTGCTGTACATTGCATATTAAGTACATTTCAAAATAATAGATAGATAGATAGATAGATAATTTATTTGCATAACTTACAGCACACAAACAAAAGACACAAAAGCAATGTGAAAAAAGATAAAAAAGATACATGTACAAAAGATTAAAAAAAAAAAAAACCAAAAACAAAATCAGAATGCATAATAAATTTTTTTTTCTTCATGCGTGTGCCACAGTAATGCAAAATTCAAAAGTAAACTAAAAAAAATAATAATAAACAACGATTCCTTCTAACTCGATCCATTATAAATCAAATGTACATAATAATTATAATTTAATGAACAATTAACATGCTCATGTATGACAAATTAAAAGAGCAACATTAAATTGAATGGAATAATAAATATTACTTTGTCATTCAATCATTCACTCATCGTTCGTGAATCATTGAACGAATGATACAATGACATTAACTGGACACGCTACGTAGACACGGTCATTTCGTATACATTAATTTACTTATAATTTCAGTCTAATATATTATTTATTTAAATATGCATCGCCTTCAATCACTCAGGTGATCTGCGGACCGGTTTCGAGATATTTAAACACGAAATGGATAAGTAAAGGACAGAATTGAAATTAATAGACTAACTCTTCTTTGTAATAAAAAAAAAAATCAGTTGATAATAAAACCTCCTCGTTTTTTGAAGTCGGTTAAAATATAAAACCAGGATAGTAAACAAAAAAAACTTCGTTTGCGGTTTGATAATGTTTTGTATACGAAAATCGATTTTCGGAATACGTAATAGAGTTCAATTTTCCAGATATAGGTTACGATTCGTTTCTCTTTCGCGGTATATGCTTGCTACGATCATGACAGGTCAATGTAGGTCTTTTATCTAAGACATAACTTAGAAATCTTTCCAATCTTTCTTAGAACAACGACACCAGTATTAGAACTAGATTTTTGTTTTAAATTTCCGTTCAGTTAACAAAATACATAATAATAATTAAAAAAAACTGAATAGTCGATAGTAACAATAATCAAATTACGAAACCGGTCGGCTTAGAGAACAACAAACAAGTGGGCATAACAACAATATACTCATGTGATACGTGAAGGGTAGTCAACAAGTGATTTAATATAGCTCACTATATAAGTAGAAGGTATAGGTATAGTACAGTACAGTACAGTACAGTACAGTACAGTACGAACGACCGCCACTGTACATTCTTCTGATCATTGTACAGTTACAGTAAACGAGGAAGCGTATCCGCTGAGGTAATATCTTTTACAATTCGTATCCAGCACGTGTCTCTAACAAAATGTCTTTTTACTGAATTTCAACACAGCGGACACAGCTTCACGGGGCAAATATATCTGTCTCCCTCTTTACTACACAGTAGTGATAATTAGAAAGGGACAGAGATAGTTTTCGTTCTACGCTAGAATGTACATAGGAAGGTTTATATTTTTTTTTTTATAAATATATTTTGATCTAAAACACCGACTTTGTTCTTAATGTTATATTAATTTATTATTATCAATTTATTTCAGTAGATAACTGTATTTTTTTTTAGTTCCATTTTTATCTGATACACTACTAAATTGTTTTTAAATAACTGTAGAAAAAGTATAAGAGAATGTTAGAGGTCATATGGTAATAAACTCGCCACTATCTTAATCTACTCGTGGCAAGAGGAAGGGGGTGTGGTAAGCTAGATGGGGGAAGGGAGGACATTTTCATGCAACTTAGAATGGCAAACAAGCTGACGGCCCACCTGATGGAAAGTGGTAACCGTCGCCTATAGACATGAGCAGCACCATGGACATAACAGAGTATACCGTTCAGCCCATGATACTTCCTATGCGTTGCCATTCCTGAGGACTCAGGTGTTATTCCTCTGTACCCAGTAAATTCACGCCATATCCCACCCTTCAAACCGAAACACAGCCATGCAAACACAACTGCTTCACGGTTGAAACACGAATGGAACAGAGGTACTCAAGCAATCGACTTTTGTACAAAGTCTCCCTCTGATATATAGAGTATAATACGTAAAGGTTACTGAATTGAGAATAAATTTGACTTTTTTTTAACTACAAGATTAGTGAGCAAATTCCTTCGTCCCTCACAAACACAATATGCGGGAAAAAGAGATAATATGTCGTTGATAATAGCAATAGAAATAGTAATTTTAAGGCAAGTACAAGGGGCGTAGTCGACAATGTACCTGACTACATTAAGCCTATAACCAAACCAATTTAGACCAAAATATAAACATGATAGAAAACTTTAGAAATTATTTTGCATCTCTTTCTCACCGCTTTGTTCATTCGTAAAAAAACATGAAACCTGTCCTAAATCTATTTTAGTCATAGAACTGTTTTGTCTCTTTTTATTGTTTGTTATGGTACATGCAATGAAAGGAAAAAATTATGTTTCTCTTTTGTGTATTATTTTCGTATATGTATTTCTTTTATCTCTTTCTACTGTGTATATTTGTTATTTGTGTGCTGTAAGTAATGCACATAGATTATATATCTATCCATCTTAGTCTAATATTATTTAATTCTTTAAACTTGTTTACTTCATTGCATACTGTATAATTATGTTAAAGCAAATGCTGTGAATACCTTTAAAAAGCATGTGCATTAATATTGCATTGTATTTAATGTTTGTTATATATGTTATAATGCAGTATGCTGCTGGTGTTCCTTTAAATAAATAAACATCTTTCTTTCTTTTACACTAAATCCCCAATTTGTAAGAAAGTGACAAAACAGTGTAATAATTAAAATAGATTTGTTAGTTTTAGTTAAGCTTAAAACAGTTAGTATAATAAACTCAATTTAGTTTTTTTTTTATTACTATTACTTTTCTGGTTCCTTTGCATTGATCATGTTACACTTTTGGAGATTTATTCCAGATATTATTGCTCAGATTTCTTCAATCACATATACATGTAAATATAAATTACAGGCCGTATGGCAATATGTACAGTGATATAACATTTGTCACGCATCATCAATATTGTTCTTTTTTTTATACAACTTAGAATGGCAAACAAGCTGACGGCCCACCTGATGGAAAGTGGTAACCGTCGCCTATACACATGAGCAGTACCATGCACATAACAGAGTATACTGTTTCACCCATGATACCCCCCATGCGTTGCCATTCCTGAGGACTCAGGTGTTATTCCTCTGTGCTCTGTACCCTTCAAACCGAAATACAGCCATGCAAACGCAACTGCTTTACGGTTGAAACACGAATGGGACAGAGGTGCCCAAGCAAACGACTTTTATACAGTCTGCCTCTAGACTTCTAGACAAGTGGCAAGCGAATGCTAATGAGTCCATGAGGGGGTGGGGGGGGGGAGAGTTGTTAATAATTGATACTAAGGGCCCTATTGCTAGCAATATACCCAACCAGGTCTACCTCCACGTGGTCCCCCCTAGAAACCATCGTGCTGAATTCCAAGTGCATTCATCACGATGGGCTAACCGACCTGCCTTTTCATTCTCACTTGTCCTCGCTGACTGGTGCTCCACCAGTGTATACCGATAGCGCAGACAGAGTTACTATTCCATCATCACCCATTAAAAAAAAAACGAGTTCATGAGACAGAATGAAATAGCAACTTCAGATGTCTCATTCCAACTCATGGGCTCGCTTTCAGTGACAATTCTATCGATGGATTCGCTTGCCACTTGTCTAGGGGCTGGTTTTAGCTTCAATCATTTACTCGACGCCCCTATCGTGTACTAGTCGCCACGTACAGACCGACAGAACGTATCGATAATGCGAACTGAATGTGATAGCTTAAAAATAACTATATAATTATTGATACATAAAGTACATCGATAAATGTAACTTATTCGCTATACACAAACGGACTGTAACACCAAGCAATCCCATCATTTACAACTGATTCACAATCTTTCGAGGCAGGTGTTACTTTTCAAAAAAATTTATACAAAAAAAACACAAAATTTTCAAATGTTTATTTCCACGACTATTATTGTAGTTCTAGGTATAACGAGAGTAGCTATACGGGATGGGAACACAATTCTAGTAATTCGCCAGTAGGTCGAGAACGCTCGACTAGTTTCGGGACCGTCCGGGACCCTTAGTCGTGAGCGGCTGTGACGCGTGCTTTTCTCATTTTTTTCTACTAAAATACACGGAGGTTAATCCGATCTTTATTGCATTAAATTATAATATAAACTAACGAAACTTTAAAAAATAAAATATCAATAGTGCTGATACATTTCTTATATGAAAAGTGTTTGTAACAATGTACTGCAAGTCTATAATGCATATCAGATATGAAGAGCTGTCAAAAGAGTACAATATAGTAGAGTTTTGTACGTCAAATATGTAAAATTGAGTATTGACTGAAAGAAATTGGTACTCTCGATCATACTCAATGTACTAATAACTTTGCTCAACAATTGAGCAATTTCTATAGAGCTTAAAGCTTTTTTTTATACAACTTAGAATGGCAAACAAGCTGACGGTCCACCTGATGTAAAGTGGTAACCGTCGCCTATAGACGTGAGCAGTACCATGGACATAACAGAGTATACTATTTCGCCCATGATACCCCCCATGCGTTGCCATTCCTGAGGACTCAGGTGTTATTCCTCCGTATCCAGTAAATTCACGCCATATCCCACCCTTCAAACCGAAATACAGCCATGCAAACACAACTGCTTCACGGTTGAAACATGAATGGGACAGAGGTAACCAAGCAATCGACTTTTGTAGTTTAAAAGTTAAATATGGATAAACCATATAAGAGTACAGTTTAATAACTAATAGTTGTGGAATTAAACATACACATTCACGTAATATCTACCACCATACCCGACTTAAAATAAAAGGTATAGCAAAACACGACCAAGTATTAAATATTGATTATAATTAAATTTATGTACTCGACTGTACCACACAAGGTAATGGTATAAAATAACCGCAACGTGAGCTAACAACGTACACACAACCACATAAATATCTGCCGGTAAAACAACAATCAATTAACACAGCGTATATTCATTTCATTTGATAACAAGTTTAGGAGATGCTTAAACACTATGTACAGTCGCGTCACGACGCCACGTGTATTATGTACATTAAATATATACGTATTGTTTACATTTTTTTAATACATTTTTATTAAAAGAACATCCTTTAATTTCCCTTGAATATAAATATCTTAGAAAACTCTTACACTTATGTGGGATACATGAGCTTTTATTAAAATCTATTTAATAATAATAATAATTAAAAATAGAACACCAAAAACCACTGTTACATTTAACATGCAGTGACAGATATACAGTTATATCTTTACAGGTATTAGTTAGAAATAAAAGTAAGGTTATAAAATCGGGAGTTTGTTACAGTTAATAGATGGCGCTAGTGACGTCATGCCACTGTACTAATAATGAAAAGCATTATATATATATATATATATATATATATATATACAGAATGAGGGAAAAGATTAATATCGTCCGTAATAATAACCCAATAAGTGCATTCAAACGATCACTAGCGCCACCTAGTGGCGAATCCAGTAAACCATTTTTGGTGGCCAATGTACCTCAGACATATTCATTAGTTCTCATATAAAAATCTTTAGATTTGTCACTAACGTTACCGAGACAAAGTTCTCCAGTGTTTACACATAATAGTCCCGATTAAAATGAGACCTTACGTCGTGGAGATAAGGCAGATTTCATGAGAGACAGTGAATTGACAAAGTGAAATAAAAATTATTTTGCTCTATCTTCACACTAGCTTCACAAAGGGATTGGCAGAGGAGAACCTACTAGCTACTTACATCTAAGTTAAAAAAAAATCAACAAGGTATTAATCTGGTAACGACTGGAGATCTTATATTTCCGGTAGTAAGCTGTAATCTTCTGTGTATAGAGGCATATTATATTAATTTGAAATAATTACTTTAATCAGCGTCCTGAGAACTGTTTAACGACGGTACATTACAACAGTGAGACGTTACACGGTAATTTAACATTTAAAATTAATGACGAGACATTACTAGATGGTGGAATTAATTGAATAATTACTCGACTACGCAATGAAGTAGGTTATAAATATGTTTTTGTTTTCATATTGTTAGAATCGATCAATGATGACAGCATAGATAAATCGAGGAAAAAAATTATGTACGAAAAAATAATGCCATAAATTTTTTAACCAGCGAATTGCGGCATTTTAAATAGTGGGAACTTACGTTTTTTTTTTCAATTAATATTTTATTTTTGACACCAAAGTATAACTGTCTCTATTCCTATACACACGGTCATAATACAATAAATATATAACAAAAGGACTCGGCGTTATATTGTCTTCTCTTTCCATTCGATACAAATGACAAACACAATTCGCAACCGATTGCTAGACTCATCCATTTTGTCCATTTTTCATAGTTATACCGCGTATTACCGCATAATACCAGTACCTATTATTAATATTACGAATTATCTTCAAACCAGAACCCTTGCGAGGTAGGCAGACAGATCAAGCATTTAATTATTACATTCCCTTAACATGTAATACCTACGATAGATGGCAGCACAGTTCATATACATAAGTTGTTAATTTACATTGACTTCAAAATCAGTCTAGTAGAGTTAGACTAGTGCATTCAATATTTAACCCTTCTTTGCATGTTTTTTTTTTTTTGGTGAAATAAATTTATTTATTTATTTATTTAACTCTTTATTGCACCATAAATAAAAATATACAATGACAAGTGAATAATTCAAGTGAAATAAAGTAACATAAATACAGATTGAAATATACACATAAAGGTACAAAAGGCGGTCTTATGGCTAGGGCAATCTCTTACTGACACCCTTTAGTTAAAGGAGAACAGATAGAAGTGGGCAGGTGGCGCAAGAGTGAATTAATAATTTTTCGTGCATAAAATACAAAAAAATGTAATGCACAAAAATATCAAATACATATAATTTATTAAACTACTTGAATCAAGGTGATAAAAAAATAAATTTGACAGCTATGTTTTTTTTTTCTGCAATAGACATTAAAAAGGTATCCATACACGATCAACTTAAAGTGAACTTGTTCTTTTATATAATTTTCGGGAATTCAATGTTATGATGAAAATTTCCAAAATTATGCACAGAAGGGTTAATGCTTGTTTTTAGCAAGCGAATTTTAATACATGACGTGCACGCCCACGATATGATCGCAGCGCCACCTAGTATCAGACTAAGCACAACTTGTTACTGTACTAGATAATTTGGTAGTAAAATTTGAATTTATTTTTACCGATAGAAATGTCTCGTTGGGATGAACCTTTGACTTTTATACATTGGTACACCCACACACACACACAATCATAACTTCAATATCTGAACACCACAAACACAGATGTTTTAAAATTACCAAGAACTAGTATTGTTTCATATGGCTTCGTGTTTTGTTTTTAATATTTTTTATTTAAAAATTACTCGAAAGAACTACCTCGATAACAGAGTGGGAAGCAGAAATAACGCGAATCCGACTCGCACTTGATCAGGTTTTTTTTTATCTATGGAACATCAGCGAACTGTCTTATGGTCGGCTCAATTATACGTGTGTTTACATTGTCATCGAGTTCTATCGAAAAAGACTATATTATACCAATGTAGCGGATGATTTTCACCAATCTCATTCGGTCTAAATTCCGTGTAACTTTTTAGTTTCAAGTCTTCAGAAAAGTCAATGTGTCCAGGTTGTATGAGTCCTTCTATATTTCGGGGGAATCGGCTTTACTGGGGACACAAAGTCGAAAGCACAGTTGAAAGGTCCACCGATATTCGACAGGTGTCGCTGCTGTTGAAAATGATCACTATACGAAGGTAGGATATTATCGTATAGAGCGAACACACACACACACACACACACACACACGCACACATACACACACGCACACATACACACACGCACACATACACACACGCACACATACACACACGCACACATACACACGCACACATACACACGCACACATACACACGCACACATACACACGCACACATACACACGCACACATACACGAAGCCAACGTAAGAGTTCGCCGCTTGTGTTTGCAACTGTACACTTACAACTAAAGTGGCTATTATCAATTCCGAGGCGACAGGTTTTTAACTAGTTACTAACCTAATACATAGACACCCGCCGGTGTAGTCAGTCGAACACAGACGCTACTTATACTAGACAGAGGCTAAGCCGCGTCGCATGTTGCTCGCTATGCAAGTATAGATAATTATAAAGGAAATCATTTCAATTGACTCGGAATTTATTTCTTAAAATATTGTTTTTGTAGTAGAAAATAAATTGTTGTAAAAAGTGATGGAGCATTTATATTAAATATATCTTTTGTCACTTTCTAATAAATAAATAATTTAGCTGGATAGAAAAGGACGAGTATATTTTAATAGTTAAAATAAGGTTTATTAGAACTTTTACGTTTTAAAATGACTCCCTCTATAATTATTCACAATAGAATACAGATAAGTTAAAACTGTGCTTACATTACTTTTATATAATTTTTTTTTCTTTTCATTTGGATTGGCTATAGTTTACAGTAAGGATTGTGATTTTTTGTATTACTAATCTAAAGTTGCAATACAAATTATATTTGTATGTATATATCGCGAGACCACGTGATAAGTATGTACCTATCATGACAGTTTTTAAACTATCATTGGATTTTGGACTATAAAGTCTTTACTGTAAAGCTTTATATCAATTGGTAATATTACACAAATATATATTTTTTTAATTATATTTGCTATTATACAATCTTAGTATGTTTTTTTTTTTATATAAATAACGAATACATAAAATGAACAAATGCTTTTAATAAAGATACTGTTTTGTTCATTTAGTACATATTTATTATTATCAAATTTTTTTTTCTTGTTTTTAAATGAAAATTATGAAAAGAAAACATGCCAAGATTGTTTAGTAATATGCGAAATATAAATAAAAAATTTATACGAATATTTTGTCTATGGTACACTTGTACAGAGTAGAAGTTACAGAGTAGTAAATGTTAGAAATCATAAAGTAAAGATTGTCGCTGGACAACATTTTTCATAAACTGTGTGAAATATATTTTTAATAATTTATTAAGTGTCAAGTGAAAGTGTCAAGTGTCAGAATGTTTATACTGTCAAGTGATTATTGTAAGGGAATGTACTCTTTACTGACTAGTGTTCATATTTACATACTTTATGTTGTTTGTTTGTACGCGAGGGACGCGTGTGAATATGGGGGAAGTATGGGTCTTAATTTCGTTCTTACTTCTCTCATTAGAAAGAATTTATACTTGTTTTTGAGTTTAAGTTTAAGTGTCAAAGTTAGATTCATAATTCGTCATAGTGGTAGAATACTGACGGATCTTTATATGCAATATTTGTTAGATCCGTCAGTATTCTACCACTATGACGATATGTTCTTTTATGAATAATTGAATAATTTTTTACATTTGTTTTTTTATTTAAAGAGTGTACCAATAGTGAACTGAAATGTTAATAATGAAATAAAATTTGTAATAATAAAAATATGCGTCAATGGTTTGTATTTTGGTTTAGATGGTAGACAAGAAATTTAAAATTCAGGTAGAAAAAGGCGTTAGTTGTTTAGTAGTATACAGTTTACTTCATGGCTAACATTCCAGTTTACTATTGATATTATTCAACCATACATATTGAAAACTGTTTCTGTGAATCGATATACAAAATTCAACGTTGTTATATTTCGTTAGATCTGATTTATGTTAATATTGATTTCGGTTCGTTCCCGGTCTGGTGAAATATCACTGTCTAGTGTAGTCATACTGCAGTCTAGTCTAATTCTGTTCCAGTTGTGATCAATGCCAAGGAGTGTTTACTTACCAGACCGAGAGCAAACCGTGAGCTGGCGAGGTTGTCGGCGTGGTCGGCGCGGTCGGCGCGCGCCGCCAGCACCAGCGCCGGCCGCCGCCACGTGTCGGCGGCGTGGTCTAGGGCGGCAGCGCGAGCGCGGGCGCGCGCGGGTGCAGCGCGAGCGCGGCGGCGGCGCAGTCGGCGGCGGCGGCGTGGTCGGCGCGCGCCGCCAGCACCGCCGGCCGCCGCTAGGGCGGCAGCGCGAGCCGGGCGCGCGCGCCGCGGCGGCGGCGCAGTCGGCGTCGGCGGCGTGGTCGGCGCGCGCCGCAGCGCGAGCGCGCCGGCGCGCGCGGGTGCAGCGCGAGCGCGGGCGCGCGCGGGTGCAGCGGCGGCGGCGGCGCAGTCGGCGGCGGCGGCGTGGTCGGCGCGCGCCGCCAGCACCAGCGCCAGCCGCCGCCACGTGTCGGCGGCGTGGTCAGGGCGGCAGCGCGCGAGCGCGGGCGCGCGCTGCAGCGCGAGCGCGGCGGCGGCAGTCGGCGGCGGCGGCGTGGTCGGCGCGCGCGAGCGCGGGCGCGCGCGGGTGCAGCGCGAGCGCGGCGGCGGCGCAGTCGGCGGCGGCGGCGTGGTCGGCGCGCGCCGCCAGCACCAGCGCCGGCCGCCGCCACGTGTCGGCGGCGTGGTCTAGGGCGGCGGCAGCGCGAGCGCGGGCGCGCGCGGGTGCAGCGCGAGCGCGCGCGGCGGCGCAGTCGGCGGCGGCGCGCGTGGTCGGCGCGCGCCGCCAGCGCCAGCGCCAGCCGCCGCCACGTGTCGGCGCGCGCCGGCTCCAGCGCCGCCGCCGCCCGCAGCGCGTGCTCCGCCAGCCGCAGCCAGCCCAGCTCGTAGTACGCCGCGCCTGCACCGCCCGCAACCACACACCTCTATACATCACCCTCGTCACCGCCACCCACCACTCACCCCACGCTACCCTGGTGGGGCACCAGTGAAGGATGATACGTGAGAATGAAAAGACAGGTCAATTAGCCCATCGTGATGAATTCTTTTGAAACACTTAAAATTCAGCACGATGGTTTCCAGGGGGGACCACGGAGAGGTCGACCTGTTATGGTATATTATTAGCAATGAGAATAATAATCCGCATCACTAAAAATCCCTTCCCCCCACATCACCGGCAGTTGGCTGTCTCACCAGTTACCAGATAATAATGAAATGAAAACCCCGCCTCTGCGAAGGGAAGAGATTGTTAGTAATGAGGAGCTTAGCCCCCATTGCTATCAATATACCCTATCAGGTCGACTTCGACACGGTTCCCCCTGGAAACCATCGTGACTAATTTATCGTTGAATTCGGCACAATGGACTAACTGACCTACCTTTCATCCTCACCTATCATCCCTCACTGATCACTCCCCGCCGCAAGTGTATACCGATAGTGCAGGCGGGGTTACTATTCCATTATCAACTATTAAAAAAAAAACAGCGAAAAACAATAGGTAAAGATAAAGACAGGTCAGTTATCTCACCATGACATGGAATTTACAACAATTTCCAAGAAGGCCCACATAGAAATCTATCTGATAGAAATATATTGCTAGTTAAGACATCGCTAATCCCCATTGCTAACAATCCCTTCCAATTATATAAATCAATCCACTGTACAGGCGGTAGAACACGCAGTGAGGCAAAATCTCTCCTAAGTTTTAAGGGTTCGATACCGCCTGTGAGCCTGGGATCATCGACAATTCTCATAGCTCGTCGTTGCAACGAGTCGAAAGGTTCAAGCTGGTATTTAGGTGCTCCGGCCCATAAGTGACAGCAATACTCCATGTGGGGCCGGATTTGCGATTTGTACAGCATTAATCGCTGATCCGGCGTGAAGTAATGCTTCGCTCTATTGAGCACACCGAGTTCTTTAGATGCCAGCTTCACCTTATTTTCGAAGTGGCTACGGAACTGCACATCACTAGAGATGTCGACACCAAGGATCCCAATGCTTTTAGAGATGTTAAGAGACGTGCCTTGGAACTGTGGAGCCACAGCAAATGGGGTTTTCTTAGCGGTGAACGCGCAAGCTTGTGTCTTAGCGAGGTTAAACTGGACTAAGTTTTGTCGTCCCCAATCGGAGACTCTAGTTAACGTTCTCTCGATTTTAGACACAAGCTGTTCACGATTATCCTCCACGATGGAACGAGGGACATTGGTACGACCCGTATAATGGGCATCCCCAGTGCTGTCATCCGCATAACAATGAATGTCACCTAAGGACAACATAACATTAATATGCAGCAGGAACAACGTCGGGGATAGCACAGAACCCTGCGGGACGCCAGCGTTAATGTCCATGCCATGGAGCAGCAACCATCAACAGCGGTTTTTATGCATCTGCCAGACAAAAAACTGGCAACCCATTCGCTAAGGCTGTCGGGAAGTCCATAGTAGGGCAATTTCGATAGAAGACCCCGATGCCAGACCCGGTCAAAAGCTTTTGCAATATCAAGACTAACAGCGAGCGCCTCACCCTGACTCTCAATGGCTGACGCCCATCGATGCGTAAGATGTACCAAAAGGTCACCAGTTGAGCGACTATGGCGAAAGCCGTATTGGCGGTCACTCAATAAATCGTGATCCTCTATGTATCTCAAAAGCTGTGCGTTAATTATACGCTCCATCACCTTAGAGAGAAGGGAGGCGATCGTTATCGGCCTGTAATTTGAAGGGTCCGACTTATCGCCCTTTTTAGGTACAGGATGTACAAGGGTGGTCTTCCATGTCGAAGGAAATTGCCTTGTGGAGTACGAAATCGTGAAGAGACGCGTTAATGCAGGACATAGTTCCGGAGCACACTGCTTTAGGACCACTGCCGGTATACCGTCTAGCCCACTCGACTTATGAACATCTAAGGATAGTAACTTCCGCCGGACTTTACATTGTGTTATGGTAATTTCCGGCATAGAGCTTCCACAGCACGGGATGGTAGGTGGTGTAGAATTACCTTCGTCCATAGTCGAGTTAGAGGCAAAGAGATTACCTAATAGATCGGCTTTCTCTTTAGCACTGTAGGCCAAGTTACCATTCAAATTCCGAAGTGGTGGAAAAGACGACTGACAAAAGTTTCCTTGGGCGGCTTTGGCAAGCGACCAGAAAGCACGATTACCAGAAGGTAGGCTTGATAGTCGCCTACCAATTTCGCCCACAAATTCAAATTTAGCTCTGGCAATAACTCTCTTACTGTGCCTCGAAGCAGCGTTTAATTTCCGCTTTGCATCAGTGATCCCAGGATCCGAGTTAGTGCGAGCCGTAGTCCAAGCCTTGTATGCAGATTGCAGAGCAAATAGTGTAAATAGGTTACTTTTTACCGCCCAAACACGCAACGACCCACACCCGAATGTAATACATAAAATTACATACAATTTACCACTCTAAGTCACACTATATAAAATATTAATCACTAACATCTATTCCAAAAAAAAAAAAATTACATGAACAGCTAAATTAATAAAAACAGTCGCCATTCACAAGAAACTTCAAAAACGAGATTTTAAATCCGATTATATATATTTTATCTAAAGAATCCTCAAGATCCGCGTACACTTTACATAGGGATGTGATTAAAGGGATGGAGATCTGATTAAAATTAGGTACATGAGTGGGTTATATCCTAACTTAGCACATAGGATACTTAATGTACTGATTCAAGCGGGCGGAACCACGGGATACAGTGTACGTACCGAGCTGGACAATGCTGTCGAGGTGCGTGGGGTGCACGGCCAGCGCGTCCTGGAAGCTCTGCCGCGCCTCCGCCCACGACCCGTCCGCCGCCTGCACCAGCCCGCGCTGCGACCACAACAAACCACCACTTTACATATGGAACAACAGCTGCGAACTTCGTTAAAATATTCAAGTTTCTATATGCAAAATGTTCTCGTTGTTATTTATTGATGAAATGTATATAATGTAATCTTAAAGCGTTTACCGTATATAAGACTAGATGACTGTAGGGTGTGAGTGCGGCCGCTTCCGCCACGCAGCCGGCCGCCGCGCTCACGCGGTCCATCCTGGGAGTTAACAAGTTATTACAACATATTCACACATTTGAGATACAAAATGCTTATAATCAATCTATTAAGTATTTTAGACACATAATTTAATATTAAAAGTTTCTAAAACCTGGCTCGAAGGATCGGACCATCGTCTTTTTTTGAGAACAACTCGGTCTTTCACAAAGTACGCATTACATTTACACCACTAAATTCATACAATAATTTTTTAGATCTAAAAATCCGGCTCGAAGGACCATTTTGTCTTATTATTTACGATGGAAACGATTTGGTCATCAATAATACGCATCAACTTGCACTATTAAATACATACTTTATTTTTTGCTAGAAATAAAAAAAGACATTATAATGGGGCTCGAAGGACTATTTTTTTTTAAGTTGAGAAAGTGTCGGTGTTTGCTTAGTGCGCGTTTTAGCCGCAGCGCGGGCTGCGCGCGCGGCCGTACCTGAGGCAGAGGTCGGCGAGCAGCAGCCACGCGTGCGCGCGGCGCTCGGCGCGCGGCGAGCGGCGCGGCGCCGACGCCGACGACGCGCCCTCCGACAGCGCGCGCTCCGCTCGCATCACGCCCGCCGACGACGCCCGCAGCGACGCTGCATCCATCCACCATTAAACATTACTCACAACTGCTACGGGACGTGGCGATCGCGCAACGCAATATCCATTGCCGTGTCGTGCGGCGCTCGACTGGCAATCGTGAGCCGCCGCCGCTGCGCTGTACGTGCCTTCATGGCCAATGTAGCGCCGGCACGTAATGCGTGCGTGATATCCACGATACTATTCTAGATTATAGGTGACAAGGCCAACTGAATAATTTCATTCAATATTCGTATCGCTATGCTAACGTACCGGCGTCCCTGATGCTGTGCGTGTCGTCAGCGTGCATCTCGTCGGAGAGCGCGTCCAGCTCCGTGTACCCGTTGTGTTCCACGTCTGACTCTTCGAAACTATTTAACAACGACAACAGTTCCTTTCCCGTCGCTAAGGCAGCCTGCGAATGATAGCATTTAAACGAGATAAAATTAGGAATTTTTACTAGACTTGGGTTTAGTTAATAATATTGAAATTTTTGTATTGAAATTGCAGAAATGGGAGTATTATAGTCTATGGATGCCTGTAACACAACAACATACAACAATAAGGAATGCTACGTGTGCGTTATCAATGTTTAAGAAATTTTAATACGCTTTTTTTGAAGAAATATATGTTGTTGTTTCTAGGGAAAGTCTTGGTGGGCAAATAATTTCATTACCAGAGTGTTCGTGGTAGGAAGCTCTTCTGTATGTATATATATGTGTGTGTGACAATTCTGGTTTTAAAGTGTGAGGATGGATTCTCTATTGATAGTTAGCAGTGCGATGGTGAAAGGTGGTCGTACGCATCATACCGAAGAGTTCTTTCAAATACAATCCATTATAAAGGCGGAAGAAGAGAAGCATCCTCGCGTTAAATTAAGGGGTTTGATATTATATTGCTTGTTAACTTGTTCTGGATCACAATAAGAAGACTATGCTGGTATTCAGGAGCTCCCGTTTACAAGGGAAGACTGTATTAGAGCTGTGTACTAGATGTTTTTATTTTTTGATGTGTAAAAATGGTATGGTAACCCCGCGTGCGCTAACGGGATACGCCGGCGGAGCACCAGTGAAGGGCGATAGATGAGAATGAAAACAGGCCAGTTAGCGCATCGTGATGAATTCATCAGGAATTAACCACGATGGTTTCCAGGGACAATCGCGAGGTGTCCCCCCCCCCCCCGTGCAGTAGATGTGATGCGGTGCGGCGCGGTACCTCGCCGCCCTCCCCGTGCAGCTGCAGCGCGGCGAGCGCGGCGAGCGGCCACTCGGCGGCGGGGTAGTGCAGGCGCGCGAGGCGGGCGGCGGCGCGCGCGCGCGCGGCCCGCGGGCCGGCGCACGCGCGCGCCCACAGCGCCGCCGCCAGCCGCAGCGCGCCGCCGCACTCCGCGCGCGCCGCCAGGCACGCGCGCGTCGCGTCCTGCAACCCGCGCACTCCCGTCACCTCACCTCTCACACGTGCCGGGCCCGATCCCCACGATCCCCCGAAACTTTTACCAGAGGGCGACTTTGTACAAAAGTCGATTGCTTGGGTACCTCTGTCACATTCGTGTTTCAACCGTGAAGCAGTTGTGTTTGCATACCTGTGTTTCGGTTTGAAGGGTGGGATATGGCGTGAATTTACTGGGTACAGAGGAATAACACCTGAGTCCTCAGGAATGGCAACGCATGGGGGATATCATGGACGAAACAGTATACTCTATTATGTCCATGGTACTGCTCATGTCTATAGGCGACGGTTACCACTTTCCATCAGGTAGGCCGACAGCTTGTTTGCCATTCTAAGTAGTATAAAAAAAAAAAAAAAAAACTTAGGACATAAGAAGAGATACAGATCCGGGCAGCACCGTTGTCGCCGATCGACTAGCGATCTCTGCACCTTAACTTCTATTCGCAGCGGGTCCGAGAGAACCGGCACACGTCGATTTAAAAACCCGCCGAAATTCGAGACTTAGAAAATTATTTTTTGCAATAGCACCACTGTTTGCCCGTCGATCGGAAGTTCTCTTAAATAAAGTCAACTTTATTTTTATAAATACCTACTTCAATATAGCACCTATAAAGTTTATTTCGTTACTTATTTAAATATATATATATATATATTCACAATTATCATACGTACACAAAATGACTCTCCACTAAAAAGCAACTGAACTGTAAAAATTAAATACTGTCACTGAAATCTCACCATAGCATCGTTCAGCATGCCCAGGTACATGTACTGTAGTGCGAGGTAGTAGAAAGCCAAGTGGTCGTTGTCGTCCAGTTGTACCGCCCGCTGCAGTAGCTTCAGACTCGTCGCATTCGCGGCTTCTTTCTCGATGCGACAATTTGTTTTCTGTCAATCATAACACCTATAAATTCTATAGATTACATTGAATTTTCTATTACAAATTATTTCCATAGAATCTAATCATGGAGATAAAATTAAAAAAAAAATAGCAAATATATCTATTAATATATAAATAAAAAGAATACGTAGAAAATGAATACATGATAAATATACAACTTTAATACTCTTTCTAGAACTCTTATTATCGATCTATTTTCAAAAAATATAATATCAGTGAGAAACCAACCGAGTAAGCAATTTTTTTATTCATAGTCAGTTTTAATATGCCACATTTTGGTCAAATATTTACATTTAATCTTTAATTTGTACTTTACTTATCATTATTATTGTTTGTTTTTATAATTTATTATTATCATTATTTGTTTTTATTTGTTCTCTCTTGTTTGTTCACTTTTTTTGGTAACTCGTATTTTTGTTGCTTTGTGTAAAGCGCCTTGTATCTATATTGTTGCTATTTGTGAAAACCTATTAGTGGCTTATTTTATTATCCTAAAACTGTATCTATTTGCTGTAGTGTAGCCCTGGTTTTCCTATGAATAAATAAATAACTTTTTTCTATACCGTTCGCAAACAATAATGTGTCACATAATAATCCAATATACAGAATGTGCAAATTGTACAACGACATTGATTGTAAATCGGATATTGACATATTCTATCAGAAATTTTCATTGTATCGAAGCACTTTACATACATTGATAACTTAATAGTTTTTATGCATAGTTTGGTAGTTTTCTTTTTGATTCTTGTTTTGTATCTAGTTTTTATCATTAATTCTTTTTGTAGTAAAAATTAACCTATTTTGTTTCATCTCTGTGAATGTTGAGTACAACTATAATTGGATTGCAAACTTATAATGCTATTGTTGTATTCTATTGTTAAAAGTTTTGTTTGTAATCTGTTGTTGTATCACAAAAATAAAAATAAAATAAATAAATAAATAAAACGAAGTAATATTTAATAGTGATTCAACAACTAGTTACCTGTGCTTTCATCTGGTGTCCGATGCCGCAGTAGAGGCAGGCGCGCGCCAGCATGTTTCCCTGCTGCTCCTCTTCTATCGCCAGCGCCGCCTCCGCCAGCTCTATGCCGTCTTCTATCTACAACAGTACAGCGGTTATAGCAAACATGCACTGTTGCTAGTTTCCCATGTCGAGAACTTTTTAATATGACGCGTAATTTGCGACACGGACGCACTCACCCAGCCCATGTGGTAGCAGGTGGCGGCGGCGACGAGCCGCAGGGGCGCGTCGGTGGGCACGAGCGGCGCCGCGCGGCGCGCCACTGCCAGCGCGCGCACGCCGGCCGCCCACGCCGCGCCGCCGGCCGCGTGCGGCGGCGCGGCGCCGGCCGGCCCGGGCGTCGGCGCGGACGGCGCGGGCACCGCCGCCGCCGTGGCCAGCGCGCGCTGCCGCCACACGTGTGCGCAGCCGAACGAGAACTTCATCGCGCGCTCCAGCGACTGCGACCGTAGTATACGATATATATATACAGTAGATTTCATCTATTATGACCTTGGTTGTAGCGACCGTTTACCTATAGCGACGTTAAATCTATGTCCGTTCAACTTAAAGCATATTTTAGTACAAAATTCGTGTGGCTGTAGCGACTTTGGATGTAACGCCGAGTTCGGGTGTAGAGGCTGTTTTTAATGAATCATTTGTAACAAACTCCTAGAAGTCCCATGCAAATATTGCGACCGAAGTTGGCCGCCGAAGAGACACTAAAATTTCTTTTTTTTTTACAAACATCTCTAACCTTTTGATTACATCCACACAGATGGTCAGAAAGTATGGAGACCTTTACTTATTGTTTATAGCTATCAGCTAAGTAGGTAGAGAAACGTGTACGTTTCGATGTTGAATTTATGGTTCAGTTAACTTTTGAATAAGTGACTGCCTCGACGCACGTTCTCTGTTAAGGAAAAGGCGGAAATCGTTTCAAAATTGAAAAACGATGAAAACAATGCTGATTTGGGCGAAGAAAAAACTATACATATGTACATGTCTATATCTCTTTATCCTTGCCTGTAATGAGTTCCGGATATAGCGACGAAAATAGAGTGGGCCCTTGATCGTCGTTATACCCGAAATCCACTGTAATACGAATTACAACAATGTGTGAAGGTGTTCGTAATGTTTCGAGTTGGGCGCGGCCTTTACCTCGAGCACGAGGCACAGCTGCCCCCAGCGCGTGGCGGCGAACGCGAGCAGGTCGACGAGCGCGGGACGTACCTCGAGCACGAGGCACAGCTGCCCCCAGCGCGTGGCGGCGAGCGCGAGCAGGTCGACGAGCGCGGGACGTACCTCGAGCACGAGGCACAGCTGCCCCCAGCGCGTGGCGGCGAGCGCGAGCAGGTCGACGAGCGCGGGACGTACCTCGAGCACGAGGCACAGCTGCCCCCAGCGCGTGGCGGCGAGCGCGAGCAGGTCGACGAGCGCGGGACGTACCTCGAGCACGAGGCACAGCTGCCCCCAGCGCGTGGCGGCGAGCGCGAGCAGGTCGACGAGCGCGGGACGTACCTCGAGCACGAGGCACAGCTGCCCCCAGCGCGTGGCGGCGAGCGCGAGCAGGTCGACGAGCGCGGGACGTACCTCGAGCACGAGGCACAGCTGCCCCCAGCGCGTGGCGGCGAGCGCGAGCAGGTCGACGAGCGCGGGACGTACCTCGAGCACGAGGCACAGCTGCCCCCAGCGCGTGGCGGCGAGCGCGAGCAGGTCGACGAGCGCGGGACGTACCTCGAGCACGAGGCACAGCTGCCCCCAGCGCGTGGCGGCGAGCGCGAGCAGGTCGACGAGCGCGGGACGTACCTCGAGCACGAGGCACAGCTGCCCCCAGCGCGTGGCGGCGAGCGCGAGCAGGTCGACGAGCGCGGGACGTACCTCGAGCACGAGGCACAGCTGCCCCCAGCGCGTGGCGGCGAGCGCGAGCAGGTCGACGAGCGCGGGACGTACCTCGAGCACGAGGCACAGCTGCCCCCAGCGCGTGGCGGCGAGCGCGAGCAGGTCGACGAGCGCGGGACGTACCTCGAGCACGAGGCACAGCTGCCCCCAGCGCGTGGCGGCGAGCGCGAGCAGGTCGACGAGCGCGGGACGTACCTCGAGCACGAGGCACAGCTGCCCCCAGCGCGTGGCGGCGAGCGCGAGCAGGTCGACGAGCGCGGGACGTACCTCGAGCACGAGGCACAGCTGCCCCCAGCGCGTGGCGGCGAGCGCGAGCAGGTCGACGAGCGCGGGACGTACCTCGAGCACGAGGCACAGCTGCCCCCAGCGCGTGGCGGCGAGCGCGAGCAGGTCGACGAGCGCGGGACGTACCTCGAGCACGAGGCACAGCTGCCCCCAGCGCGTGGCGGCGAGCGCGAGCAGGTCGACGAGCGCGGGACGTACCTCGAGCACGAGGCACAGCTGCCCCCAGCGCGTGGCGGCGAGCGCGAGCAGGTCGACGAGCGCGGGACGTACCTCGAGCACGAGGCACAGCTGCCCCCAGCGCGTGGCGGCGAGCGCGAGCAGGTCGACGAGCGCGGGACGTACCTCGAGCACGAGGCACAGCTGCCCCCAGCGCGTGGCGGCGAGCGCGAGCAGGTCGACGAGCGCGGGACGTACCTCGAGCACGAGGCACAGCTGCCCCCAGCGCGTGGCGGCGAGCGCGAGCAGGTCGACGAGCGCGGGACGTACCTCGAGCACGAGGCACAGCTGCCCCCAGCGCGTGGCGGCGAGCGCGAGCAGGTCGACGAGCGCGGGACGTACCTCGAGCACGAGGCACAGCTGCCCCCAGCGCGTGGCGGCGAGCGCGAGCAGGTCGACGAGCGCGGGACGTACCTCGAGCACGAGGCACAGCTGCCCCCAGCGCGTGGCGGCGAGCGCGAGCAGGTCGACGAGTGCGACGGCGTTGCGCAGCGCGTGCGCGCGCGCCGCCTCGAACTCTGCGCTCTGCGACAGCACGGCGTCGCGCACCGCCATCGCCTCGCCCACCAGCAGCAGCAGCACCACCTCCTCGTACTCGTTGCACGGCACGAACTTTACATTTGTACATACAATATTGAGAACGCTGTTTGTATGTATGTTGTACACACAATAAATACAGAAGCATGGCAGTGTGAACAAGGTAGAAAGGAGAATTTATAATTAAGCTTATTATACTTTTTTAAAACATTTTAGATTTACTTATAGGACATACATTGTAGATATTTTTAATATCGAAAATAATCTGTTAACAGCATTTTGGTTTAATTTACCACATTAACTATATATAAATAGACCATAGGCCCCAATAGTGATCCTCGAGGGACACTTCTAAGTTAGGTCATAATGTAAACATAGATTATATTCACATTTAAAAAATTTCAATAACATAGTATAATAACAGCCTTTAAATTACTGCTTAAATTAAACAAAGCTTTCCAAATACCAGTACAAACCATTGAAATATTAAAAAAAAAAAAGTTTAAATTATGAGTAAAATCATTGCAAAATCTCATACAAGAAGTAAAGTGATTACAAATGTATGTGCCTTAAATGCCACTGGCCTCTCTATCCACAGTCATAGCAATAAAATTCACGAAGTACTTATCACTTGTAGAATTTTTTTGTAAAGTTATAAACAAACCTGATTGATTCCAGCGTACTTTTTCGGTTTCCACGGCCCCTCGGAGACGTGGTCCTCTCGCCGCCTACTCAGCGTGCCTTGTTGCGGTACTGCTACCTTTTCTGGTGCTTTATATACCTAACACATAAAATATTTAGATATTAATATACAAGGAACAAAATAAAAAAATAAAACAAAATTTACAACACGTTTTTTTTTAGACTTTTCCTGTAGTTTATTGATATTTGTAGTAAAAAATACCGATAAAGTATAATGCGTATTATAATTATAGTTCAATAGTGCGTGTATGCGCACGCGCACGGTGCGTACCTGGCCGGTGACGCCGCGCATGAGCACCTCTGCGAGCTGCCGCGCCAGCGTCAGCCGCAGCGCCTGCGTGGCCGGCGCCTCCACCGCCGTCAGCATCTCGCGGTACCTGCCGCACGCAACGCCACCACTTCGTCTACTAAACTCAACTAGTAGGACCAATTTTGGTCCTTCTAGCATCCCTGTCCAAAGTTTTGATAAAACCCGAGAAAAAATAAATAAACACAGTGAACCAATAGCGCTATCAGAAAACTAATCCATGGATTAAAGATGTTGTTGGACACTCATTTGACCACTCTTTGGAATCAACTTCCAGCAGCTGTATTTCCGGACTGATAGGAGCGTATTCCTTTTTAAAAGGCCGGCAGCACACCTGCAATGCCGTTGGTGTTGTGGGCGATCATGGGCGGCGGTAGTCACTTACCATCAGGTGAGCCGCATGCTCGTTTGCCTTATGTGTTGTAAAACACAAATATGACTTTTTATTGCCCCCCCCCCTCCCCCCACTAATAATATTACTGTGAGGGGTTTCATAAATTTACAGTAAACTTAGATGTAATTTTCTTTGTATAACAAAGTTACGAGAAAGAGCTAGTAAGCGGGTTACAGATGCCGTAGGATAGGAGGGGCAGGCACCTGTCGATGGCGGCGTGCAGCCGCGCGGCGCGCATGTGCAGGATGGGCGCGCGCTGCAGCGCCGTCTCCAGCGTGGCGCCCGCGCCGCCCGCGCCCCCCGCCCCACCCCCCGCACCGCCCGCGCCGCCCGCGCGCTGCAGGTACAGCAGCGTCAACTCCGACGCCACCTCGAAGCTGCGGATCTACGGAACCGCCGCCACTTACTTGCCGGTTACCGCTCACTTCACACTCTACGACTAGCGCCACATTCAGCCGATATTCGATCGCTGATCATCTCTTGTCGAACTTTTAATTCGATGCAGTAAACTGACATGAGCTAATGTCACTTTCAAAGGGGGCAAAAGGAGTTGTTAGTAATCCTATTGCTAACAATATACGCTATCAGGTAGACCTCCGCGTCGTCCCCCTGAAAACCATCGTGCTGAATTCCTAGTATATTCAGCACGATGGGCTAACTGACCTGTCTTTCCATCCTCACCTATCATTCCTCACTGGTGCCTTGCCACTGTATACCGATAGCGCTGGGAGAGTTACCATTTCGTTATCATCAATCAAAAAAAGTTACTTTTAAAAATAACGTTACCACATTTAACTTCATTCATTTAAAAACGAACTATTTTCACTAGCGTAAACCTATAAAGTTATAATTCTATAAGTAATATATAATTATTACTATTTCATTACAACAACTTCCTTTCCCACATTAGTCCCTTATTCATTTCATTTATTAATTTCCTTTACGCATTTCCAACATTCCCTCCCTTTTTCCCCTCAATCCTTTCCTACAAACCGTAGGTGGTGAAAACCACCAACAAATGCATTCCCAAAGAGGGTTGACGTCAGGCAGGTGGCCGGTCGTAAAACTATAAGCCAAATCCAAGCCTATATCGATAAAACCAGATTACGCCGACCCCAAATAATAATTGGGATAAGGGTAGGAAAATGGTGATTACAACAAAAACAAGACAAGAAAAAACCTACCTATCTCGTTTCTTTTTTATTTATGCCCATAAATAAAAAAATATTAATATACAATAATAACCTGCAACACTGGAACTGTCGGTTTACTGCATCGAATTAAAAGTCCGACTATATGACGCGGTGACAATAAAACAAATTGTAATCAAATTGTAAGCATAAATTACTGTCGCCGATCTTCCGTCGATGGAAGATCAGCGACAGTAATTTATGCTTCGTTACGTGGTGCAGATGGCTGAACACACTTGACAAACCATCTGCGACGACTACACGCGTTGGTAGGTACATATGCTACTAAAGATCGGTAACCAAAAATACACTAAATATATTTTTCGACTACAAAGAAATAACCGTTAATCGACGCCTTTAATATAATGTCCAGACTAATAGACTGTTATTTCAGGACACGTTCTGTCTTGAAATGTCCATTGGACGCCTGGTAGTATTACTATGTGTCTATTTAGACTGTAGCACTACCATATCGGTCTCACCATAGCTTGACAATCATCAATCGTTACTTAATACTTTGTAATCTTCAGCGTAATTCATCACTACATAGTATAAAACAAAGTCGCTGTCGCTGTCGTTGTCTGTCCGTCTCTATGTATGCTTAAATCTTTAAAACTACGCAACGGATTTTAAAGCGGATTTTTTTAATAGATAGAGTGATTCAAAAGGAAGGTCTATATGTATAATACATGCATAATATAGTAGAGAAACACTGATAAATTTAGAGGTTTCTAATGTGATGTGATGTAATGTGCACCCATGAGACTAGACTAGACTAGGGAGACTTTGTACAAAAGTCGCTTGCTTGGGTACCTCTGACCCATTCGTGTTTCAATCGTAAAGCAGTTGTGTTTGCATGGCTGTGTTTCGGTTTGAAGGGTGGGATATGGAGTGAATTTAATGGGTACGGAGCAATAACACCTGAGTCCTCAGGAATGGCAGCGCATGGGGGATATCATGGGTGAAACAGTATACTCTGTTCTGTCCATGGTACTGCTCATATCTATTTTTTTTTTTATACCACTGAGGTGGCAAACAAGCATACGGCCCACCTGATGGTAAGCGGTTACCGTAGCCTATGAACGCCTGCAATACCAGAGGTATTACGCGCGCGTTGCCGACCCTGAAGAAACCTCTTTACCCCCTTTTGAAGAACCCCATGCTGTAGTCTCTCGGGAAAACCTCGGCAGGGAGCTCATTCCATAACCTGAGTGTTCGTGGGAGAAAGCATCTCTGAAACCGCGTTGTACGCGACCATTTAGGCTGTAAGGTATGAGGGTGAACTCCCTGCCGATGGCGAGCCGTACGATGATAGAAAGTGGCCGTAGGCATCATATTGAATAATTCCTCTGAGCATAATCCGTTGTATAAGCGGTAGAACACGCAGAGTGAGGCAAAATCTCTCCTAAGACTTAAGGGTTCGATACCGCTTGCAAGCATGGGATCATCGACAATTCTCATAGCTCGTCGTTGCACTGAGTCGAAGGGTTCAAGCTGGTATCTAGGTGCTCCCGCCCATAAGTGACAGCAATACTCCATATGTGGCCGGATTTGCGATTTGTAAAGCATTAGTCGCTGATCCGGCGTGAAGTAATGCTTCGCTCTATTGAGCACATCGAGTTTTTTGGATGCCAGCTTCACCTTATCTTCGAGGTGGTCACGGAACTGTACGTCACTAGAGATGTCGACACCAAGGATCCCAATGCTTTTAGAGATGTTAAGAGACGTGCCTTGGAACTGTGGGGCCACAGCAAATGGGTTTTTTTTAGCGGTGAACGCGCAAGCTTGTGTCTTAGAGGGGTTAAATTGGACCAAGTTTTGTCGTCCCCAATCAGAGACTCCAGTTAGTGTTCTCTCGATTTCAGACACAAGCTGTTCACGATTGTTCTCCACGATGGAACGGGAGACATTGGTACGACCCGTATAAAGGGCATCCCCGGTGCTGTCATCCGCATAACAATGAATGCTACCGAAGGTTAACATATCATTAATATGCAGTAGAAACAGCGTTGGGGACAGCACAGAGCCCTGCGGGACGCCAGCGTTAATATCCATGCTATCGGAGCAGCAACCATCTACAACGGTTTTTATACGTCTGCCGGATAAAAAACTGGCGACCCATTTACAGAGGCTGTCGGGAAGTCCATAGTAGGGCAATTTCGATAGAAGACCCCGATGCCAGACCCGGTCAAATGCCTTTGCAATATCAAGACCGACAGCAAGCGCCTCACCTTGACTCTCAATGGCTGATGCCCATCGGTGCGTAAGATATACCAAGAGGTCACCAGTTGAGCGACTATGGCGAAAGCCATATTGGCGGTCACTCAATAAATCGTGATCCTCTAGGTATTTTAACAGCTGTGCGTTAACTATACGCTCCATCACCTTAGAGAGAAGGGAAGCGATCGCAATCGGTCTGTAATTTGAAGGGTCCGACTTATCGCCCTTTTTAGGTACAGGATGTACAAGGGTGGTCTTCCATGTCGAAGGAAATTGCCCTGTGGAGTACGAGATCGTGAAGAGACGCGTTAATACAGGACACAATTCCGGAGCACACTGCTTTAGGACCACTGCCGGTATACCGTCTGGCCCACTCGACTTATGAACATCTAAGGATAGTAACTCCCGCCGGACTTTACATTGTGTTATAGTAATTTCCGGCATGGAGCTTCCGCAACACAAGATGGTAGGTGGTACAGAATTACCTTCGTCCATAGTCGAGTTAGAGGCAAAGAAAATGCCAAATAAGGCGACGGTTACCACTTTCCATCAGGTAGGCCAGCTTGTTTGCCATTCTAAGTTGAATGAAAAAAAAAATATTATATCTGAAAATTTTGACTCTACATCTATTAACTTCGTTAACTTCTTCCCTTCAATAATATACCATCATCATCATATCAGCCATTACCCGTCCACTGCTGGACATGGTCCATTTACATCCACTGACTGCCTGCAATACATTTGAGATCAATATTATATCAAATTCAAATTCAAATTCAAAAATCATTTATTCATGTAGGACATTTTAGCCGCTTATGAACGTCAAATTTGTACATTATAATTTTATATTTACCCTACCGTCCAGTTCGGTATATAGATCCAATTGAGAAGAACTGGCAAGAAACTCAATTGAATTACTTTTTTTTTTTTTAAAGCCAGTTTATTTACAATGTATATTTATATAGGTGTCTATGTCTAACATTAAATGAAAATTCAGTGCATGAACAACTATTGCCATGCACACTCGTCATTCAAGTAATCGTTTAGTGAGTAATAGGCTTTGCTCAGTAAATATGATTTAACAGATGTTTTGAATTTATTTAAGGGTAATTCCAACATATCCTTTGGTATCTTATTGTAAATTTTTATACCTATTCCCATAAAAGACCTATTAACTTTTTCTAAACGATACTTGGGGACAGCAAGTTTGTCTTTAAATCTAGTATTAATATTATGAATATTGCTGTTTTTTGGAAATAAGTCAAGATTTTTATGAACATATAGAATATTTGAATATATAAATTGAGAAGCAACGGTGAGAATATTTGCCTCTTTGAATTTCTCTCTTAATGAGTCACGACTCTTCATACAGTAGATCGCTCGAACGGCACGTTTTTGTAATATGAATATATTCTTAATATCTGCCGCTTTTCCCCATAGTAATATTCCATAAGAGAGTAAACTATGAAAATAACTAAAATAGACTAATGTAGCAGTATCAGTATCAGTGTACTGTCTAACTTTACGCACGGCAAAAGCTGCTGAACTTAGTTTCGCTGCAAGGCTTTGAATTTGTGCACCCCATTGTGTTTTATTATCTAGTGTGATTCCTAGAAAGACAGTAGAGTCTATGAATTCGAGAGATTCGTCATTTAATTTAATATTGCAATTAGTATTAAAACTTTTAGATAGAGAGAAATTAACACATTTTGTTTTTTTAGCGTTTAACATAAGATTGTTAGTTGTAAACCAGTGCAGGAGACGCCGCAAAGCACTATTTACATCGTCATAATTATTAGTCATTCTATTAACTTTAAAAATCAATGAAGTATCGTCTGCAAACAATACTATGCCGCATCTATCCTGCATGGCATATGGGAGATCATTAATGTAAACTAGGAATAAAAATGGACCGAGAATAGATCCTTGAGGTACACCCATTTGCACAAGTGACCCGTCAGACGTAGCGTTGCTAATCTTCACTTTCTGTATTCTATCAGATAGATAAGATTTTATTAAATTTAAAGCATTGTCTTTGACGCCATAAAAAGCAAGTTTTTTTAGCAATGTATTATGATCAACGCAATCAAAAGCCTTAGAAAGGTCACAAAAAACACCTATCACATCCATTTTAGTTTCCCATGCAGCAAATACGTGTCTAAGCAACTCTGCACCTGCGTCTGTAGTTGAACGACCTTTGGAAAAACCGAATTGACTATTGTGGATTAAATTATTTAAATTGAAATAACTGACAAGTTGCATAAGGATTATTTTTTCAAAAATTTTACTGAGTGCTGGGAGTATGGATATAGGTCTATAATTTATTGGGTCACTCCTATCTCCAGATTTAAAAAGCGTCATAGTGGTAGAATACTGACGGATCTGACGAATATTACATATAAAGATCCGTCAGTATTCTACCACTATGACGATATATTCTTCAAAATACCTTGCCTGTAGCACGTAAAGTTAATTACAGGACTAAAAAGTAAGACAAAGTTACTATAAAGGATGCGAAATAAAAAACCGATTTTTAGATGTTGCCTAAGCACTGTCAGAGCACACACTAAATCAAGGAAAAAGGTAATTCAATATTTATAAGTAAAGTGCGTACCCTCAGTATTTTTAATTTTTATTTATAATGGACTGTATTAATAATAAAACTATAAGTGGGTACATTTATATAGGTATACAAGTAAAAAGTACAAATAGTAATAAAATAAACTAAATCGTAGTGCGTCGCCTACAGTTGCTGACCTTAAGCTTGTATATAGACACTGTAAAGAACTTTCTCATGATAGATACAATTACCGCAGGCTCCTATCCTTGCACTTATCTCTCACGTCGCTCCACTTTTATTTATAACACATAAATTACAAAATTTTACAACACCATAAAGCCAAGATAATTCTTAAGATCTCACCATTTCTGCCTCCTTCTCGGCCTGCTTGTACCGGCTGGTCGAAGCCGGCCCTGCATTCTGTTCGAGGCATAGTCCTTTGATAGCGTACGACTCCGCTACGATGCGTAGACTCCGCCTGAAAGGGTATAAAAACGTTTCAAATATATTAAATGAATTATCTATCTCTATTATGATTTATTAAATTAATATTCAAGTCGATTGTAGGATAATAAGTGATAATGGAATTGTAACCCCGCCTGCGCTATCGGGTACGCTGGCGGGGCACCAGTGAGGGGTGACAGATGAGGATGAAAAGACAGGCCAGTTAGCCCAACGTGACGAATTCGACTAGAATTAACCACGAGGGTTTCCAGAGGGAACCGCGTGGAGGTCGACCTAATAGGGTGTATTCCTAGCAATGGGTCAAATAGACCGCATTACCAATAATCCTACAATGCCCCCCCCCCCCCCATTGTATGGTAGGCAGACTAAGTATAAGTAGTTGATTATTATATACAAATAACTTACTGAAAGACGATGTAGTGACAAAAATCGAAAAAGGAATGTTGCGTTGGTTTGGTCATTTGGAGAGGATGGATGAAAGAAGAATTACGAAAGAGATTTATCGAGCATGAATGAATGGAGATGTCGGTAGGGGCCGCCCTAGACGGACGTATGTCGACCAAATAGGCGACGTGCTGAAGAAGGGCCAATTTAAAAGTACCCGTAACCGGCGAGCGTGTGTGAAAGGATTCATGAATGTGGAAGAAGCGAAAAAGGTTTGTTTAAATCGAAGCATTTGGCGTTCCATTGTTTCTGCCTACCCTAATGGAAGACAGGCGTGACAGATATGTATGTATGTAATAACTTAGTAAAATCATTGTGTTTGTTTACACGCTGACTTATCACACATTTATTAAACTTGATTGATGTTGGTACCCCACACGATGCATTTGAATTATGTTTTAAATTACTTATGAACAAGTCTCTACTGCTCCCTGCAGCTATCAATATGTAAAATGGTGTGTGATGAGATTAAACTGTAGCTAGGTGCTTTTGTTAATTTAGTTAAATTACGGAATTTATTTATTTAGGAGGAAAGTTTTGTCTGCTGAAGTTTTCCCAAGAGACTACAGCATGGGGTTCTTCGAAAGGGGGGTTAAAGAGGTTTCTTCAGGGTCGGCAACGCGCGCATAATACCTCTGGTATTGCAGGCGTTCATAGTTCATAGGGCCGTGTGCTGGATTGCCACCTCAGTGGTATAAAAAAAAAGAGTTTAAATTCTTCAGAAGAATTTGTTTAAACATTTTGATTTAGCAATTGACAAAACACCTCAGGGGTAGAAGAAATTTGAAATATGCTTACAATATTCAAATAAATCATATACTATTTGATGATATTTGGTCTTTAGAATCGGCGTGTATGAAGAGAAATGATGCAAGTGGGGGAAGCATAACATAAATAAAGAAGAGACTGTTGCTATTGTTCTTAATGGAGGCTGGTGTAAAAACAGGTAGATTATACACAACAAAAAAAAATTAATATCTTGTCTTTTATATAATACTAGCTGACTTGACATACGTTGTTTTACCATATACATTATTTCGAGAACTATACATGAAAATATATCGTACTACAATTATTATATTCGATTGTCATCTTGCAACCATATTGCGGAATATAAAAATCGCGATTAAAAAACAGGAGTTGATCGTAAAAGGGTGAAAATTTGAAGTTGTATGTATTTTTCAACGCTAAATCATAATAAAATTAATATATAAAAAAAAAAATTGACAAAAAAAAATATTTAGGAGTGGGTCACCCTTATAATTGAGGGGTATGAAAAATAGATATTGGCCGATTCTCAGACCTACCCGATATGCACACAAAATTTCATAAAAATCGGTAAAGCCGTTTCGGAGGAGTTTGATAACAAACGCCGTGACACGAGAATTTTATATATTAGAGATTATCTTTTTGAAAAATATAATTTTGATATTGTACATAGTTGATGTATCTGTTAGTGTATTAAATATATACTTGTACAATTGTAATAATACAAAACCTTGTACCGTGTCATAATAACAAGGAAATTAACGTTTCCAAGGTTCAATGCTTATGACACGTTATACCTACTAGTATATGCATATTATGTAAAACTGTGAATAATTAAACAAATTGGTGACCAAGTATAATCTTATTTATATTATAAATGTGAAAGCAAGTTTTTTTTGTTACCCATAGACGGTTTAACAGCTCCAATCAGTCATTCAGTGTCACAAAATATGTCATACATGTTTAGGATGATGGAGGACGTAGGCTATGGTCAATTCGTCTTTTTCGCCTTATCAAATTTTAACGCTTTGCTGATCAGGAATTCTGTCATTGTTGAAATCTTTGGAATTAAACTAAAATTGTGATAAAAACAGGTCAGGTCGACCTCCACGTGGTTCCCCATGGAAACCATCGTGAACAATTCTTGTTGAATTCGTCACGATGGGCTAAGTAACCTGCTTCATCCTCACCTATCATCCCTCACTGGTCCCCCGCCGGTGTATACCAATAGCGCGGGTGGGGTTACCATTCCATTATCACCCATTAAAAAAAAAGTTCCAGAGACGTTTCCTCCCACGAACACTTAGTTTATGGAATGAGCTCCCTGCCGAAGTTTTCCCAAGAGCCTACAGCATGGAGTACTTCAAAAGGGGGGTAAAGAGGTTTCTTCAAGGTCGGCAACGCGCACGTAATACCCGTGGTATTGCAGGCGTTCATAGGCTACGGTAACCGCTTACTATCAGGTGGGCCGTATGCTTGATTCCCACCTTAGCGGTATAAAAATACAGCAATTAGTTCGAGAGGCATCAAAAATAGTACATATCTATATGACCAGAGGGAGACTTTGTACAAAAGTCGATTGCATGGGAACCTCTGTCCCATTCGTGTTTCAACCGTTAAGCAGTTGTGTTTGCATGGCTGTGTTTCGGTTTGAAGGGTGGGATATGGCTTGAATTTACAGGGTACAGAGGAATAACACCTGAGTCCTCAGGAATGGCAACGCACGGGGGGTATCATGGGCGAAACAGTATACTCTGTTATGTCCATGGTACTGCTCATGTCTATAGGCGACGGTTACCACTTTCCATCAGTTGGGCCGTCAGCTTGTTTGCCATTCTAAGTTATATAAAAAAAAAAATAAAAAAAAAGATTAAACTTAATTCTATACGATAATCAAACACTGTATTTGCTTAACATAATAGTTACAGCTACATAATTGAAACGGTTCTCAGGTCGGCCTGATATCGGTTTGCAAATTATTTTAACAGTATGTGGGTACAATACGAGACTACTGGGTACGGCCTATCCAGAGCCAGGGAACTACAGATATCTTAAACCGCGGGATATCGTTAGGGTAACACATAGGATCTATGAAATGATGGTATAAGGTAGGGGGAAGCACAAAAGATCCCGATGGGTCGACGTGCAACGGCTTAGCTGACCCCATAAGATAAGATATGGGTACATTATAAAAGTTATGTACAACATACACAAATATACTTGTACAGGACAAGAGGAAAAACAGATAAAGCCCGGACAGTGAATATGTTCTAAACTTTAAAATAAAATGAAAAATATATATTTCCATAATAAAATTGGTACAGTATTAGTACAATACTGCAGCGGCCAGCAACGAGGTGTACCTCGTCTACGCCTCGGCCCACATTTGCACGTTCGTCCATCAATGCCTCAGTTGCTGGCCGCTGCAGTAATGTACTATATTTAGAGATTATTAGGTAAAAAAATTATATGTTCTGGGTCTGTGACCTGTTGTTATATATTGTAAGCGGCAAATGAGAAAAAGTACTTTCTGCTGCAGTTAAATTGTGGTTTTATTCATAACTAACAACCCAACCTGGGTTTGTATGGTTTTTTTAATAAAAAACAGCCCATATTACTCGCTAAATGTGTAATTTTTTTTTTAAATTAGATAAGTATGGGGTAAAAACAATACAAACAAAAATGACAAATCTATCCTCTTTATAATAATAGTTTAGAGATACAAACTCACTGTTACTTGCATACTTACACAGGTAACTCTTTCTCTGTCAATGTGTTCAAATCAACCAGTTTATAATGTTTCAAGGCTTCATCATAAGCTCCGCAGGCATAGTTAAGCTTTCCAAGTAGGAGTTGCGCGTCCAACCATACGCCAGCACGCTTGCCCGCCTCGTCAGTCGCTAGTGTGAGGTACCCACGAGCATCGGATAACTCCCGCTGTGCTCTCTCTATGTTTTCCTTGGATGGTGGCCATTCCGCTAAGTAACCTTCTAGCTTCCCTTCACCGATGAGGAAGTGGGAGAGACTCTCTGAGGAAGAAATAGTGTATTTAAATTTATATAGGAACATACTACAAACATATAAATTGGATTCGCAATTACTAGCTATATTCTATGACAATGGCCATGTGGATATAAATAGTATATATGTTAAGATAAAGAAGCCTTTATTCTGTGCTTAATATTATACAAAATTTGCTTTGTGATTTTAATTAATATTGCATGCATACATTATAATATTTTTTTTTTTTCACTAAAATAAATTATATATTCAAGATTCAAGATATATTTATTTGTAAAACATGCGTCCATGTATTATAATTATATTATTTTTTAGAATGAATTAATAAAATTATATTATCAAAATTATATATATATATATATATATATATATATATATATATATATAATTTCCATCAAATTAAATCTCATAGCACAGAGTACCTTGTGGCAAAGGCCTCCTTCAACTCCTTCCAATGATTTCTGTCCCCAGTACATTTATTGGTGTCTCAGATCGAATAAGTATATATGTTAATTCAGAATTAATACTCATTTATATCTCAAAAATAATTGAAATAAAATTAAATCCAGTATTATGCATACTGAATTTCACAGGTAATAATTTTTATTAAGGAGGATTTTTAGGTAAGTGTTTTCCTATTTATTAATAATAGAATTTTGTAAAAAATAAACATTTTAAATTATTAATATATAATCTTTATTGTATTTGTAATTTATAAAGTTATTAAAGTTATTACTAGTATAAATATTTTGAGCAAGGGGGTAGAATTAGGTTGGAATTATCTGTTATTATTATTCTATTATCCATCATTTAAATATACAAATATAAACAAAACAAACTTGTTAATCTCTCTGTTATTTATTTATTTTTACACTAAATTTACATTCATATAATTTATATTAAATAAAAATATACAATAGGCGAGCTTAACTCTGTAAGTGTTCTCTTCTAGCAAACCCTGAGTGGAAGAAAGAAGGATTAATTACCAATCATATTGTTATCTTTATCATTTGGAATTTGAAGACTTTAGCCATCTCTCATCATACTGATATGATAGGCAACATTGATTACCAAAGACTGATGATAGGCAAAGTTGAAGTCAGTTTATATTTCTGTGTTGATTAGATTATATCATTTCTGTAATCATAACATTAACTAGCACTTGTGTTTATTACTCATTCAACAAAGTATTTTAACAGCTAATAATAATACAAATAATATGCATATTGCAAAAAATATACAAAATAAATATTTTACAGATGTTTCCTACTAATCTAAGACAGTTTAAAAGATGTCAATGACATAGTTTCCAGGAGTGAATAGTCTATCTCTTCTCATTCAGAGAAAAGCGAGTTAAAAAATAATCGTAAAGTTATTATTATTTTTTATTATCATATAAATTGATTAATATAGTATTGTTTGCACCTTTCACCATTTGTGTGTATAAAAGTTTATGGGTGCAGGAACTCTTCAATAACTCGTTTATTGTTACTTTTGTGAAATATGAATTTATTATAAGATATTTATTAGGATGATTCGTTTGCTAATTACAGAGAGCGAGTGAGTGAAGTTCATGTCTATCACCGCAGTAGCACACCGTCGAAGTCTCACTTCGCTCCAGTAACATTTTATCCATTTTGCTCAATAGATGACACCAACAAGTATCATATATTAATCAAATATAAATTCTATAATAATTTTCCCGAACATTTATAATAATAATAAATATAAAAAATAAATATAATACTATTTATTTAATATAATAATACACTGTTACTATATAATTTCATTAATAATATTAAATTTCATTTTAAAATTTATTTAAACACAGACTGTCTATCAGCATTCAGAAGTCACATAAGTTCAAGTTTCAATTATACACTGGTCTACGGCTGTGAAATATTCTAAATCTAATATTTAAATCCATGTATCTTTCCCTATTAGTTCTAAAAATTACTAAAAACATAAGTCTTAAAAACACCCATCTACTTAAGGAATTCTTTTCCATGTATTCAGTTACTCTTAGTTATTTAATGTATGAAATTAAAAATTAATTAAATATATTATTAAAGAATAGGTAAATGGCTATATGGAAAACACTAATCAGCGCTGTGTATCGTACTATACACGCCTATGATATCTCAAATATAATTATCTATTAATTACATTAGATAAAGCAAATTTAATGTTCAATTCAGTACATCATGATCACATGTTTTGTTTTAATTTTAAACAAATAATTTTGTATTTACTGATAGATAACGACAGGGGCATAGAGAGGGACGTGACTCACCATGCTGCGGAGACCTGGCCTTCAACTGCTGAGCCAAATCAACCACCTTCTTCCAATTAGAATCCTCACGATTTTTGTCGATCTCCGACTCGTAAATCCGTACGGCATTCTTACTCCTCGATGTCATCTTAACACGAGGGTTCGATTAATTGTACGTCACACCATTGAATCCGAATTATTAATCACTTAAACATTGCAAAATCTTTTACAAATTGCAAAAGATTCCCTACTAATCAGCATTAGCAATTGAAGGCCAAATTTGACAGATGACAACATCCCTCCCCTACGCGTTCCAATTCAAGCAGAAATCAACTCGGCATTATTGACGAAGGCTGTTTACCAACAGAGAGTGCTATATTTCTTGACGTTTACTAAATAAATTATTATTGTGTAATTATAATAAATAAATATATATATATATATTAAAGGTTAACATTGTTAAATTACAAAATAATTTTTACTTCACTCAATATGTTAGGATCAAAAATAAAGATGCGCTATTACAATATAGATGACAAATTACACAGATAAAGTATAATAATTAAGTGTTTCATATATTAAAATATATTCAATTTATTAAATATTAATTAAAAATAATAAGTACATAAAAAAAGGTTTTATATCTCAAGCAGTTACTGTCAATGTCAAAAGATGGCGCTGTACGTCTATAAATAAAATTCAAATAGGAAAATGGAGGAGATTACTATCATAATTAATTAATATCGTTAATATTCATTATTATCTATGGATCTTATCGATTTCATATCTCCAAATTCTTAATTATGTATTTTTTATGTATGTATATGTTTGCCAATTGCAACCCGATTTTGATAATTCTATCTACATTCGGTAGCGTTTACTCCAATGTCAATTTCAAACCACTTTTGTCGATTGAAGTTGAGAACAATAACCCAAGACTGCAGTAATACAGTTTTTACAAACATGATCTTACATCGAGATATGCAATGAACTAATAGTTAATAACATTGCATCCCTCAACAGGGAGCTCAATCATTAGAATACAGATATATTAAGGCAAGTAAGAGGTATATGTGCATGCAACTAAGGCTCTACAGGGGGGAAAGGGATTATTAGCAATAGAGTTCGACATTGCTAGCAATATGCCCTATCAGGTCGACCTCCACATAGTTACCCTTGGAAACCATCGTGAACAATTCTTGTTGAATTCGTCACGATGGGCTAACTGACCTGCTTCATCCTCATCTATCATCCTTCACTGGTGCCCCGCTGGTGTATACCAATAGCGCGGGTGGGGTTACCATTCCTTTATTATTATTATTATTATAGCTTTTTTATCCACTTCCGTGGTCCCCAAGGGTAAAAGCCTCCTCCATCTTTTTCCACTTCTCCTTGTCTATAGCAATACCCGTCCAGTTCTTTCCTGCTATCTTTATTATGTCATCTTCCCATCTCTTTCTTTGTCTTCCAACATTTCTTTTTCCTGCTGGACCTCGCCATTTTGTTGTTTGGAGAGTCCACCTTTTATCTTTGTACCTCACTATATGACCTGCCCATCTCCACTTCTGTTTCATACTATGCTGAAGAGCATCTTTTATTTTGGTTTTCTTCCTAATATCAGTGTTTCTTATTTTCTGTATTTTTCTTAACTTTAAGATACTTCTTTCCATCGCATGCTGACATGATAGGATTTTGTTCTTTATTTTTTCTGTATAGGTCCATGTTTGGCATGCATATGTTAGGCTTGGAAGGATGCAGGAATCCATAATTATCTTTTTTAAGTTGAGACTGTAGTTCCCTTTAAGGATTTCTTTTTGAGCCCAATATTTCTTCCATGTTATGTTTATTCTTCTATCAACTTCATTTTCTCCACTGTTCGTTTCGAAAGAGACCATTTTACCTAGGTACACATAACTATCCACATAATCTATAGGGTTCTCTTCTATTGTGATAATTTTTTTGCTGTGGTTTGTCATGATCTTTGTTTTGGTTGCATTCATATTTAGGCCAATTTTCTTACTTTCCAAATCTAGTTCTTGTAGCATTTTTTCTAGGTTGCTAACCGATTCGCTAAAAAGTACTATATCATCTGCGAAACATAAGTGTGTTAGTCTTTTGTTCAGTATCCATATACCCTCATGGCTCCAATCGATACTTTTAAAGATGTTGTTAAGTACTGCTATGAAAAGTTTTGGAGAAAGTGGATCTCCCTGTCTTACGCCTCTTCCAATTGTGAACTTTTCACCCTGCCTCTCCAGTTTGACTCTGCTTATACTATTAGAGTAAATATTTTTTATAATATTTATGTAGGTGCTGTTTATGTTATTGTCAGCCAAAGCATGCCATATGGATGAATGTGTAATGCTATCGAAGGCCTTGGAGTAGTCCACAAATGCTATGTAAAGTGATTTATTAAATTCTTTGTACTTTTCTATTATCTGTTCTATTGTGTGGATGTGATCGATTGTAGAGTAATGTGGTCTGAATCCAGCCTGCTCTATTGGTTGATATTTGTCAATTTCTGTTGCTATTCTGCTCAAAATAATGGATGAAAAGAGTTTGTAAACTGTGGATAGTAAGCTGATAGGTCTGTAGTTGCCAATATCAAGCGGGTTGCCTTTCTTGTACAGCAGTATAATGTCAGATTCACACCATTGCTTTGGTACCACTTGCTTTTCCAAAACTAGGTTAAAAATTTTCACTATATATGTGATTAAAATAGGCACTCCGATTTTTATGGCTTCATTCGTAATGTTGTCTGAACCTGGGCTTTTTTCAGGTTTTAATTTTTTAATAAGTTTTATGACCTCGTACTCTGTAATCTGGTTCGGTGCTGCTTCTGAATTGCTTTCCTTACACACAATGTCTTCATCTTTATATGTTTCTTTTTCTAAAGGTTTTTTATACAGGTCGGTGTAGAATGCCGTTGCACTTCTGACTATGTCATCTCTTTCCCTGATTTCGCCTTTACCATTATTTAGAGATTGTATCCATTTTTTATGTGTTGTAAGTTCTTTGAAGGCTCTTTTTGAACTTCGGAACTTTGTCATGTTTCTTTCAATAACTGCTCTTCTGTAATTATCATGGTCTTTCCTAATTGCTCTATTAGTTTCCTTAAATAACTTCTTTATTTTTTCTCTAGTTTCTTTGGTTTTGTGCTTCTCAGTCACAAGTTCAGTTCTTCTAGAGATTAGACTCAGTGTTTCACTGCTTAAGATTTTATGTTGGCCAGCTTTTCTTTTCTTATCAAATCTTAAACTTTCTAATATTATTTCTTCCAGTTTGTTGCTCAAGGCCTGTACATCTTCTAAATTAATCAGTGAGTCATGTGATTGTGCTAGATTCTTTTTCAGATTTCGTATATAGCTGTTTCTTTTCTCAGTGGAGTTCAGTTGATTTGGAGAAGTGTTAAAAGCTCTTCTACTTATTTTTGACTTTTTGGTTTTAAGAGTGCATCTCACTAATCTATGATCAGACGGAAAGCTTGTTTTGTTTAACACCTCTATATTACTTACAGAATTTGGATTAGAGCTCAGAATGAAGTCGATTTCATTTTTTGTTTTATGGTCTGGTGATATCCATGTCCATTTTCTAGATTCTTTTTTCTTAAAAAATGTATTCATGATCGACAACTTATTCTCGTAAGCATATTGTATCAGACGTTCACCTCTTTCATTCCGTGTTCCATATCCAAATTTTCCCATTATGATGTTTTCATGTGGTTTCGGGTGTCCAATTTTTCCATTGAAATCTCCAATGACAAGCACGTTTTTGTCAGCTAAGTTTTGTGCTTTTGTTAAGTCGTTATAGAATTTTGTTAGTTCCTCTTCACTTGAGCTCACAGTTGGGGAATAAACTTGTATAATCGATATTGGTCCATCCCTCAGATTCATTCTTAGCAATGCGACTCTTTCCGATATTCCCACAAAACTTGAAATATTGTTCTTTAATGACTTCTTAATAATGAAACCCACTCCATGTAGGCCCACTGTTTCGCCTATGTAACAGAGTATATATTTGTCATGTTCTTCTATAGCGCTTCCCATTTTTTTTGTTTCTGCAAGTCCCATAATGTCCCAATTAATTTTTTCTATTGCTTGGTTTAGTTCTATCATTCTTTCTTTAGTTGCGAGTGATCTTACATTGTATGTGCATATTTTTAGGTATTGATCTATTTTTAATTTTGTTTTTTCTTTTGTATTGCTTAAGTTAATTCTATTGCTACTTACATTTTTGTTTTTGGTATTTGTTATTTTATTTGATATTTTATTTGATGAAGGGTAATGGTCGTCTTCCCCCACGGTGACCAGCCGGCTTGGGGTGTATTCTGTTAGTGTTACATTTGATGGTTTTAGTAAATTTGTTTTGTTTTGATTCCGTTTGCTAGAGGTAGTTATTAGTTTTTTGCTAGTTCCGACATGGATGATGATCTTCCACGTGCCACATAATTAAGTATGTTTGGTTTTGGTTTGTCTTTCATTAAATCTGTAGGCAAAACAGGTGAAATATAAGATGAATTTGGACTGCTGTTAGCCAACAGTTTTTTACTGTGATTTTTAGTAGTTGGTGAATCAGTGTTTTCTCTTTTACGCTTTTCGCGATTGCTTTCTTTTGGTTTCTTTACTACTAATTGATCATATTTCAAATAAGCTATATTTCCTTTCTTTCTTTCCTCCTCTAATTTCGGTTGTAGTTTTCTACGTATATCTAGTACCTCTTTGGGATAGTCTTCTTTAAAGTAGATGCCATGTGGAAGGTTAGATTTATTTTGTTGTACAAGGTGCTTTTTCCATGTCGACGAAAAGGACACCACTATTGGTCGGCTTTTGTTTGATGAAGATCCAATTTTATACACACTTGCTATTTCATGACTATCTAAGTGTACTCCCATATCCATTATTATTTCTTTTATATAATCCACTAATTCAGCTTCGCTTCTCTCATGTTCCTTAATTCCAAAGAATACTAAGTTGTTTTTCCTTTTATCTTTCTCTATAAAATTGAGTTTTTGTTCTAATTTTGTTATTCTTGTTTTAAGAGCGTTATTTTCCATTACAAGGGCTTTCATCTTCTCATCTAATGCTTGCATTACATTTTTAGTAACTTCGGTAGATATAATTGAAGTCTGCTTGTTCAGTTTTTCGTCTAGTTTTGAGAGTAACAGTTCCATATTTTTGTCCATATTGAGTGTTTAAAGTCGTGAACGTAATCCGTTAGTAAATTAACACTTTTTAATTTTAGCACTTTTTTCTTTGTCTGGCAACACCACAACTATCAGTGTCAAATATGATATGGTTGGTACGTAGATGTAGATTGGATTTGTAGGGTTGGTACTATTGTTGAAGTTTCTTCTATTGTCTATGATGCGAGATGAATTGTCACTTTTGAATATTTTTGAGGTTATGTTCGCAGGAATATCGTTTAAAATTTTCTAACTAACACTATTTTTTCAGCAAAACTTTTTTATAAATCACACACTTTGTAGGGTTTTGATAACTAATATCACTGTTTTGTGCACGTTTGGTGTTTTTTTCCACTGTTTAAGAATATTATCGGCTTAGCAAACTAACAAGAGTATTAACAGTTACGGTACCGGAAACGGAAGTCCATTCCTTTATCATCCATTAAAAAAAAAAACTAAGGCTCTAGTTACTGCATGTACAGTGCACAGGGAGAGAGCTCTCTCTCTCCCTGTGCACTCAATCATCAATTTAGACAGATGTAAATATATTTAATAATACTTATTTACTACGTACAACCCTCATTATGGTACCTACAATTCTATCTTGTACTAGTAGTATAGTATAATATTTTTTTTAATAAGTAATAATGGTATGGTAACCCGTCTGCGCTATCGGTATACACTGGCAGGGCACCAGTGAGGCATGACTGATGACGATGAAAGCAGGTCAGTTAGCCCATCCTGACGAATTCAACTAGAATTAGCCACGATGATTTCCAGGGGGAAGCACGTGGAGGTCGACCTGATAGGGTATATTGCTAGTAATGGGGCTATTTGGCTCCATTACTAACAATCCTTCCCCCCCCCCCCCCCTATAGTATTATATTGTATGTGGTATGTACAATTTGACATGTCTATATACAGTAGGTACCAAAAGTTTGCAAGCTACATCGACCGCACCCGAGCGTGCTACTTTCGAACTAGTTTCCGATATGTAAATTATTACGTGCACCATCAAACACCGGCCAGCATTGACCACTAACTTAGACAAACAGGGGGAAAGGGATTGTTAGTAATGGAGACTGAGAATCCCATTGCTAGCAATATTGCGTATATTGCTAGCAATGGGATTCTCAGTCGACCAGATCCCAGGTTGACCTCCTCGCGGTTCCCCCTGGAAACTATCATGATTAATTCCTAATGAATTCATCATGATGGACTAACTGGGCTGTTTTCATTCTCATCTATCACTCTTCACTGGTGCTCCGCCAGCGTATCCCGTTAGCGCAGGCGGGGTTACCGTACCATTTTCACCCATCAAAAAAAAACCCTTTGACAAACATGTCATATCTTTCTATCAAGCCCTTCTAGATGAAATACAAACAAATCTGTATTGATGGAAAGAGCAGAATTAATAATGTTAGTAATGCGGACTACCAGTCCCATTGCTAGCAATATACCGTGTCGGGTCGACCTCCATGTGGTCCCCCCTGGAAACCATCGTGTTGAATTCCAGGTGTATTCATCATGATGGGCTGACTGACCTGTCTTACCATCCTCACCTATCATCCCTGGTGCCCCGCCAGAGTATACCGTTAGCGCAGGCGAGGTTACCATTCCATTATCATAGATTAAAAAAAATCGCCGTATCCTGTAATTTATTTTAAGAACACAAACAAGAACACGAGTTCTGATGAAATATTGCACTGAAGCTGCTAAATTTGATATTAAATTATCGCGTTTAATTTGATAATTAGAATGGCAACAACAGAAAAATTAGATCAATTAACATTTTATGTTTTTTTTTTTTTTTTTTTTTTTTTTTTATAGAACTTAGAATGGCAAACAAGCTGACGGCCCACCTGATGGAAAGTGGTGACCGTCGCCTATAGACATGAGCAGTACCATGGACATAACAGAGTATACTGTTTCGCCCATGATACCCCCCATGCGTTGCCATTCCTGAGGACTCAGGTGTTATTCCTCTGTACCCAGTAAATTCACGCCATATCCCACCCTTCAAACCGAAACACAGCCATGCAAACACAACTGCTTCACGGTTGAAACACGAATGGGACAGAGGTACCCAAGCAATCGACTTTTGTACAAAGTCTCCCTCTGGTAAATGTAGAGCTGAACGCATCCATGTACCTGATATACCTCTTGCGGGGGGAAGGGTTTGTTAATAATGGGGAGTTTAGTTCCCATTGCTATCAATATATCTCATCAGATCGACCTCCACGCAGTTCTCCCTGGAAACTATCGTGACCAATTTGTCATTGAATTCGTCACGATAGGCTAACTGACCTGCCTTTTCATCCTCAACTATCACCGCTCACTGGTACCCCGCTAGTGTATACCGATAGCGCAGCCGGGGTACACCATGCCATTTTCACTCATAAAAAATATATATACCTCTTGCAAGGGGAGTGGGGACTGGTAATGAAAATTAACAAATTACATCTGGAATTCAGCACGATGGTTTTGAGAAGGAACCGCGTAGAGGTCGACCTGATAGGGTATATTGCTAGCAATAGGACTGATAATCCGCACCTGTTAAAATCATCAGCTATTAAAAAAAAAGTCCTGTTATAACAGACTACCCTTAGCGTTCCCCTTCGTCTCGTTCCTTCTACATTTCCACACCGTATGTGCGCCAACGGTATTCATTCATGGTGTCTCCATCGACTGCGTATAATATCGTGCAGCTTTCCGTTTCGATTGATTGTTTATAAGCCTATAACCGGCGCCGTTACCGGCCCGCGGCGACGTCCCGCGGAGGGTGACGACGTCGCCACATCGCACCACGGCCCTCCAAGTTACAGAGACATAAATAAAACTCATTTTGGATAAACAAACAAACGGCCGACCTGATTGAACCAGCAAAACAATAACAATCACCATAATAACCCATAAAACTCTACTTCTAATCAAAACAGAATAGTGGGGACCAATACTGTGGATGTATTTGGGGGGATGGGATCGTAATGCGGGCTACCAGTCCTATTGCTAGCAATAAACCCTGTCAGGTCGACGTCCACGCGGTTCCCTCTGGAAACCATCGTGCTGAGTTCCAGGTGTATTCATCACGATGGGCTGACTGACCTGCTTTTTTCATTATTCACCTATCATCCCTCACTGGTGCCCCGCCAGCGTATACCGTTAGCGCAGGCGGGGTTACTATTCCATTATCATCCATTAAAAAAAAATACTGTGGATGTGACCAAGATACATTTTACGCGAGTCGAGTAGTGACGCAAAGACTGTTTACAAAAAAAGAAGAAGTATTAGATACAAAAAAAAACCGCGGGGAGTGAGTAAAATACATTTTACGCGACTTCTTTTTGTGACACCAAGATTGTTTAAAAAATGGAAGTGTTAACAAAAAAGATAGGTAAACCAGAGATCTACCAGAGGGAGACTTTGTACAATAGCCGTTTGCATGAGTATCTCTGTACTACAAAACGAAACACAACCATGCAAATATAGCTACCACACGGCGTATTTTTACGAATGGGACAAAGGAACCCAAGCAAACGAATTTTGTACGAAATCTCTATATGTATCTATTCGTATTTCTACCGTGAAGCAGTTGTGTTTGCATGGCTGTGGTTCGGTTTGAAGGGTGGGATAAGGCAGTGAGTTTACAGGGTACAGAGGCAAAACACCTTAGTCCTCAAGAATGGCAACGCATGGGGGGGGGGGATATCATGGGCAAAGTATAATATTCTGTTATGTCCATAGTACTGATTATGTCTATAGGCTACGGTTACTATTTTGGGAGGGTATGTGTGGTGGGTTGTCAGCTTGTTTCCCATTCGAAGTTGCATAAAAAAAAACATTGTGACGTGAAATTTTACCATGAATACGAGAAGACTTAACCATGATTACAGTGGGAACGGGAAGAGGTTAGCTTGACCTGCCTCATTACTGACAATTCCCTCCCCATGGCTGAACGGGTTACGTACTCGCTGTAAGTAGACCATCTGTGGTAACGTGTGGGTGTACTTTATCACATTATACGTAGAAATTTGGAAGTCAGTTCATATTAAGTGCGTACCCTAACTGTAAATTTAATTTCAACCCTCGCTGCTGGCGTAGTTTAGAGGACGAGTTCACGGCGACTTTAATAGTATTTCTCTAATTTTAGATCAATGATCACTTATTTATAGAAATGATTCTAGCAGTGATTGTCCACTAAGTATGTATTATTGTAAACGTAGGTAATTTAATTTAGAATCAAAGGGAGACTATACAAAAGTTATTTGTCAGAGGTATATTTTGTTTTCAATGGGTGACAATGGAATGATAACTGTTAACTAACTGCGGTTGCCAATCCGCCTGCCAAGCGTGGCAACTACTGGCAAAATCCCCCTTAAGGGGAAGGCTTATATTCTAAGAGTATCTATCTATGTTCAGCTGATATGACGATAATGATATATACATACATATACATGGTTTCTTTCATACATGTACCTATATAACTTGCATACACCCACTCTAACTTGCGTACCTCGCTTTGGAATTGTAATTTTCGTTTGTATAAATAAAATCCGTTATAGGCTATATTCATAAGAGACTTAACATGTAAGTTGTGTTTTTAAGAGCTGTGGATTTTTGTATAAAATAAATAAATAAATAAATGATAACTTAAAAAAACCTACCTTCTTCTGGCGTCTTCGTCTGACTAATAAGACGGGAGAGGCGTTTTACACTTCTAAAACTGTCCATTTTAGACACACACACTATACTATTTCGTATAAATTATATAATTAATCATATTTATCAATTATAAAAATATAATACAAGTATGTAAGTACGTCCAACTTACATACGTAGAGTTGGTAAACAATTCGAGCTGTCCGTTGGTGTTCTGATATGTAATCAATAGATTAGATAAGTTGTGCCTATTTGTAATGAAACCTAATTAAACGTATAAAAAATATCTAAACGCACTTATTACCTGGTCCTCAAGGGGGGGAATAATGGAAACTAAGATCCCCATTGCTAGCAATATACCCAACCAGGTCGACCTCCTCGTGGTTCCCCCTGGAAACTATCATGATTATTTCCAGATGAATTCATCATGATGGGCTAACTGGCCTGTTTTCATTCTCATCGATCACCCTTCACTGGTGCCCCGCCAGCGTATCCCGTTAGCGCAGGTGGGGCTACCATTCCATTTTCATCTAATAAAAAAAAAACCCGGTCCTCAAGTTAGGGTTTTCTTTGTTATGAGAGACGAGGCAACGAATATCTGGCTACATCTTCTACATCAGTGTTTCCTTTTTTGTGCCACGCCCCACTTGAACATTTCTAAAATTTTTATACCCCCCATACATAATTTTTCCCAACAAAGTTTACTTGACGACTAATCGCTCAGCTGATATTTTAGTAACGTCAAACGAAATTATACCTAATAAATTTACTTTTTTTGTTAATTTTGCCATCGGTATCTACTCGTAGCATTGCATTTAAATAGCTCGAAGCAAGAGGATTAAAATTAAAATAAAAAGATTCGAGTCCATTTTTTAATTGCCCCCCTTAACTATCAAATTGCCCCCCTGTGGGGCGTGGGCCCCATGTTGGGAAACACCGTTCTAGAGGCTAAAAGATATTCAGAGTAGTTTGTTTCTTAAATTGGCCTGACCGGGAATCGAAACAACGACCTATTATGCCCACCATAATGCCTTAAACTTTGAAATTTGGTATACATGGCTGGAGAAAAATATATGCTACTTTTTGCCCCGGTTTTATTGGACTCAATTATTTAAAAAAATATAATAATAAATGCACAAACATTTGATAATGGAATGGTAGCCCCGCCTACGCTATCGGTATACGCTGGCGAGGCACCAGTGAACGGTGATAGGTGAGGATGAAAAAACTGGTCAGTAGGCCCATTATGACGTATGTATAAGGAATAAATCACGATAGTTTCCAGAAGCAACCACGTGGAGGTCGACCTGACAAGATATATTGCTAGTAATGAACTATGTTTCCATTACTGACAAACCCTTCTCCCTCGTGTTCAAAGGTTTCTCTTGTTTTACATACATACATACATACACATCTTAGTTCATTAATATTTATAAATCATAAATTCGTAATATCATGAATGTACTTGACCGCGGGAGATCAATCTTTTTTTTATACCACTGAGACGGCAAACAAACTCCTGCAGAGATACTAACATGATACCTCTTTCTGAGACTCTTCTCACATTACACTCTTTGCTTTGTTAGAAATGGTCAAATTAAACTGCATTGCATGGATAACCGCAGAATATCGTAACAATTATTTTACATGCTCATTACCACTTTGATCCGGAATAAACTAGTTTAAATGAATTGCATGTAGTACAGCCCAGATTGCAGCCGATGCAGTAGGGCGGGGTGCGGCGCGGGGCGCGTGCGGGGCGGGGCGGGGTGCATGAATGACGCACCTGTGCTGTGCAGGCTGCGGGCGCGGGCCGCGGCGCAGTGCGGGTCAATGTCGGGCCACAGCCCCGCATTGGGCCGGACGGGGGTCGATCGACGGCGGCGGCGGCGGCGGCACACGAGTAAGTAACCTTATAGAACCCAAACTCTATACAAACGATTCCCTGTAGGTACACTCACAAACAAAGCCGCGATGCGCGCATGACATTGCTAAGCGATGAATTTGCTACGTTACGGTTTTGACGAGGCAGGTTTACTTAAGTAAAAGCACTCGCTTCAAGTGCTTTAGTAGTGCCCACTTGCGTGCTTGCTAATGTTCTGCAAATACGACTCCATTATAGTAAGTCTAATCGATTGACAGGCACTATTTACATCTTATATTTAAACATATGTGTGGGTGTAGAAGTGTTGTAGTAATATAAACTTGGCATAACCACAGTCGATTATTGAGATACGATTGACCTGGCTCAGTGGGGGGAAAGGGATTGTTAGTAATGGAGACTGAGAATCCCATTGCTAGCAATATACCCAACCAGGTCAAGCTCCTCGCGGTTCCCCCTGGAAACTATCATGGTTAATTTCTGATGAATTCATCATGATGGGCTAATTGGCCTGTTTTCATTTTCATCGATCACCCTTCACTGGTGTTCCGCCAGCATATCCCGTTAGCGCAGGCGGAGTTACCATACCATTTTCACTCATCAAGAAAAAAACTGGCTTAATAGCTGTAATAAGAGTGTAGGTAAATACAGTGGGCCGCTTGTATGTAGCTTGGAATCTTTACAGACACTTAATCATGCGTCGGCGATTCGCAATCGCCCGCAACCCTACCTGCCACCCGGCCAAATTGGCCTACCTTTATCAGCAAATGTGATGGATTTGAATGTGCCCTTTTAAGAGGTAGGGCCAAATTTTATGGTACACTCACTGATGTTTCCGAGGGTGTTTCGTTCACTTTAGTTTAATGAGATTTTATCAATTGAAGTGTTATGAGTATGTACGACCTATACAACTATACAATCTCCTCTACAAAGAGTTCATGTTCTATAATTCTTTATCTATGTTATTTCAATACGTAGCTAAGTAATTGTCACACTTGGGTACGTACAAATATAAAAAATAAGCAAATTAAACTCTTTATACGAACATTGGTTTATTTAGAATTACCTTTCAAGGCAGGGAGGGATTTATGGATAAGCAGGTTCCTTATAAAGGCGTATATGTACTCTTAGATATTTTTTTTCTAAGTTTCTCTCGCATTCTAGGGTGGGCATGGGACAATTCTAGGGTGGGCACGGCCCTAGCGACTCTGCCTCTCTTAAATATACCTATATATACGGATCGAATCACCTTACATATATACCAGTAGGTAAGTATCTCGCGACGTCGTCCGCACAGATACCTATTGTTATCCTATGTTCCCTTGGGAATTTCAGGAATCCCTTTCATTCCTCAGTTACTTTATACAACTGTAGAATATTTCATATATCGAGTTGGTATTGGATATATGAAATGCTCGTGTAGTTTCTACCTATTTTGATCAGTTACAAAAATTCTTTATTTGCAATTATTAACCTAACTAAATTAAATTGGGGGGAAAGGGATTGTTTGGCAATGGAGTTTGAAAGCCCCATTGCCAGCAATATGTCCTATTAGGTCGACCTCCACGTGGTTCCCCTGGAAACCATCGTGAACAATTCTTGTTGAATTCGTCACGATGGGCTAACTGTCCTACTTCATACTCACCTATCATCCTTCACTGTTGCCCCGCCGGTGTATACCGATAGCGCGGGTTACCATTACATTATCACCCATTAAAAAAAAAAAACTAAATAAAATTTATATTGTATTCAATCAACTGATATTGTGATAATGATTAATTTTTTAATCAAAATAACTGATTTTAGTAAGATTGAAATATGTATGTTTTGTATTACAAAATCTTAAATGTTTCACAGCATTTAGTTTTAAACTATTACAGACATTTAATCCGTGCTTTTTCTCGTACAAATGAAAGTAATGCCAAATTGTGCGTCGGTCGCGCCTCTCCGCGTCTGATAATAGCGCTCCCGACTACAATTCGGCCGTCCTTACGTTGATTGATGTATTGATATCTATTCCCCCACATACCTAACGCCCCCCTACACAAATGATGGCTGATCTGTTCCCATTGTTACGCAATCGATTAGCTCGTTATGAGATATAGTGGTATAAATGGGATATAAACATAAAACTATCCAACCTGCATAGTTTTGTGTCTATAAAACTATATTAGTAACTATATTTTTATCAGATTGCTGTGTTACTTACAGGCGAGCAAATATGCTTGCATAGCTGCATTAGTATTTCGATTTAAAAAGGAGGATATGGTAATGAAATTACAAGATGAAGAGGCAGCGGGGAAAGGGATTGTTAGTAACGGAGGCTGAGAATCCCATTGCTAGCAATATACCCAATCAGGTCGACCTCCTCGCGGTTCCCCCTGGAAACTATCATGGTTAATTCCTGATGAATTCATCATGATGGGCTAACTGGCCTGTTTTCATTCTCATCTATCACCCTTCACTGGTGCTCCGCCAGCGTATCCCGTTAGCGCAGGCGGGGTTACTATACCATTTTCACCCATAAAAAAAAAGATGAAGAGGCACAACACCTTTGTCTTCACGAATGGCAACGTGTGATGAGTGGCATGCATGTCACATTATATTCTGTTACATCCATGGTACTATTCCCGTCTATTGGCGACGGTTTACAGACAATAGCCTCTTTTTTTTCATACCAGATGAGTTCCCAACACTGTCTTTCTTATCTGTGATGATGCTGCGAGCGCGTGTTAGGCACTTAGTGCGCAGTCAGATTCACGCTCGCATCACAGCTGATTGATTGATTATGATTAAGGATCAGGAATTAATCTTGAAACAACTCCAGCTTTCTTCGTTTTTGATGTATAAATTTTTTCAGACAAATGTTTAATTTCACACTTTTTCACCAAATACAAAAAAATTTTGTCCCTCATACTATCTCGACAAATGGACGCGCCATTTTGAAATGCTATAAAAAGCTTAAAAATTTTCCGTATATTTCAGTCCATGTCTCTTGGGAGAAAATATTCGGTTTTCCTGTTCGGAGAAATCCTAAAAGAAAAGATATTAATAAATTCAATTTCACACAGCCTGTATAATAATATGTTTTAAACAATTTTACCTACAAGAGAGAGAGACTTTGTACAAAAGTCGTTTGCTTGGGCATCTTTATCCCATTCGTGTTTCTACCGTGAAACAGTTGTGTTTGCTGTGTGTCGGTTTGAAGGGTGGGATATGACAATAAATCTACAAGGTACAGAGGAATAATACCTTAGTCCTCAGGAATGGCAACGCATGGGGGGGTATCTTGGGCGAAACAGTATACTCTGTTATGTCCATGGTACTGCTCATGTCTATAGACGACGGTTATCACTTTCCATCAGGTGGGCCGTCAGCCTATTTACTATTCTAAGTTGCATAAAAGAACCTGTTATTTTAAATTATATGCCCATGAATTGGCCTTGGTAATAGTTACGTATCAAGGGTGCAACAACGACCTTCGCACGTTGAACAGTTGAATTTTCTCGTGGGAACAGAATAATTTTCACCATAAAAAAAATATCACAAAATCACATAAGCACGAGCTAACTTCTGTTATGTTATAAGTATAAATAGATTTAATTATTGAAGCAGCCAGAGCCGGATTAACCATGTCGGGGCCTCCAGACAATGCACGTCTCCCTTATAAAAAACTGCTATAATATGATTATATACTAGTGATTCGAACCGGCTTTGCACAGGTACATAGAATTTTAGAAAATAATTCATATATCGCCTATATTACTGGCTGTTAATGTAGCTTTCTATAATATTACATTAGTCATTTATTGAAAAAACAATGTACACTGTGTCTGAAATAAGGGATAAACATACAAAAATCATTACATTAACCTGAATATTACAACCATCCAATAACTATAATAATAATAATAAATTATAATAAATAAATTCTGCAATAAACAGTGTCAATTTCATTGTAATATTATATACATATATCAAATTCATTTTTAATTATTTACATTAATCAACAGTACAGTAGTCATGTACGGAGTAGTAACATTTCTCCAATAAAAGGGATCGTAATTTAATCTTCCAAGGATTGAGACTTCCTATAATTTTTAACTTTACATATTAGTATAAGTTTTAAATTCATCCTCACATGCTTAGATCTACATACATTGCGGTCTCAAAGGAATTTTCTCCCGCGAACGCTCAGCCTGTGAAATGAACTCGCTGTTAAGGTTTTCCCTAGAGTATGGGGTTTTTCAAAAAGGGTATATTAAGATTTCTTCAGGGTCGACAACGCGCACGTGAGGGGAGAAAGGGATTGTTAGTAATGGAGACTGAGAATCCCATTGCTGGCAGGTCGACTCCTCGCGGTTCTCCCTGGAAACTATCATGTTTAATTCCTGATGAATTAATCATAATGGGCTAACTGGCCTGTTTTCATTCTCATCTATCACCCTTCGCTGGTGCTCCGCCAGCGTATCCCGTTAGCGCACGCGGGGTTACCATACCATTTTCACCCATCAAAAAACGCGCACGTGACACTCCTAGTATTGTCGGCGTCTATAGGCTACAGTGACCGTTTACGGGCTGTTTGTTTGCCATCTTTGTGGTTTAAAAAAATATAATAACTTGAAACACGTCACGAAATATACTGAAATATAACAATGTATATATAAAACATAATATTTTCATTGAGGGTTTGTGAGATACTAATTTTCCCACGTAATTTTCATTCAATGAAATTATCTGGAAACAATATTTTATCGAGATATGAGGCCCCAACCGATATCAAGCCCTTAGGCAGTTGCCTATAAAGCCTAATGGATAAACCAACTCTGGAAACAGAAAGTACTCCCCTTAATTTACCTATATTGGAAACAATGAGATTTATTTATTTAACCTTTATCCCTCAAAGCGACGAAGGTAGGTATGTTATTTTTTCGATGGACTTCAAAGGAAGTTTTTTTTCAATTATTTATTTTCATATTGATTGAAGATACAATAATGAGTATATACTCTTTACATGCGACAATTTCTTAAAGGTTTTCTCTTGCTGTTTCATATTAACCAGAGGGAGACTTTGTACAAAAGTCGTTTGCTTGGGCACCTCTGTCCCATTCGTGTTTCTACCGTGAAGCAGTTGTGTTTACATGGCTGTGTTTCGGTTTAAAGGATGAGATATGGCAGTGAATTTACAGGGTACAGAGGAATAACACCTGAGTCTCCAGGAATGGCAACGCATGGGGGATATTACGGGTTAAACAGTATACTCTGTTATAAACATGGTACTGCTTATGTCTATAGGCGACGGTTACCACTTTCCATTAGGTGGGCCGTCAACTTGCCATTCTAAGTTGCATAGAAAAATAACTATATTTTTTTTCATAAGTCAAATAAATAACAGAACTAATGAAATTAATATATATTAAATTCCAAAGCGTATTCTTCGTCCTGCATACTGTTTTGAACAATCTATGCAATACTTTACGTTGGTACAATGTATAGAGACATCACAGGATGGACGACCGAGAGCAATATCTGGTTAGTGAACTAGAAGATTAGATTTGACTGCATTTATTGGACACAGTACGCCGCATCGGGACTATACAGGGTGATGTGATTAGAATCGTCTCAACGCTACAACTGCAGAGCTGGTTTCCAAGAGAACATGAACTGACAGTTCTCATGTGAGAGACCTAATAATAATTATGCACAGAGATGTGGGTTACATCGATTTACAAGGTAGGTCCGTACGCTCGCGAAACGGTAACGCCAGGCGAATCTACGAACACACGAAGTGACCAGCAAACCGAAGTGGAATCGCCAGCGAGGAGTTTTTACACAGGTAGTCATGTAAAATCACCTTGCTGAGAAAAAAGAATTATGAACAAAGAAATGTAACGTTTTCAGAGTTCATTTATTCGAGTTTCTTTTTTCTGCAATAACTTCTAAATATCTAAACTGATTTGGATATATGGGATAACGTTAAAATCCTTACGTCATCGTTACACTGTTTTTTCAATAGTTAATTTATTAGTTAAACATATGTAACGTAAAGTAATTTGCGAAACAATTGCACAGTAAGTACCTAGTGGAAATGGGTATATTTTTTTTAAAGAAATATGACTTAAAAAGAGAAAAAAAATTTGCCTTTCGTAGTAAAACGACGTGTGCACCTTTTTTTTTCTTTTTTTTTTATACAACTTAGAATGGCAAACAAACTGACGGCCCATCTGATGGAAAGTGGTAACCGTCGCCTATAGACATGAGCAGTACCGTGGACATAACAGAATATACTGTTTCGCTCATGATACCCCCCATGCGTTGCCATTCCTGAGGACTCAGGTGTTATTCCTCATCAGGTTAGTGACTATGGGGGTTCAAATTGTTCATCATTTTTCGACCCATGTTTATTTGGGATATATATTCAGTGACACTGGCATATTCAAACGATTCTTTGCCGTGCACCCTGTAGATGAACCGCTAGCGGATTTGATTTGAGCTGTCGCCGACATCGTGCCATGTGCTAGCATATTGATGTTTGAACGAATAGTTTTGTTTGAACAAACATTTTAATGTTATAATTTAAGATTTTGTTCACAAGAAAATACTGACTTTTTTTATACAACTTAGAATGGCAAACAAGCTGACGGCCCGCCTGATGAAAAGTGGTAACCGTCGCCTATAGACATGAGCAGTACCACGGACATAAAAGAGTATACTGTTTCGCCCATGATACCCTCCATGCGTTGCCATTCCTGAGGACTCAAGTGTTATTCCTCTGTACCCAGTAAATTCACGCCATATCTCACCCTTCAAACCGAAACACAGCCATGCAAACACAACTGCTTTACGGTTGAAACACGAATGGGACAGAGGTACCCAAGCAATTGACTTTTGTACAAAGTCTCCCTCTGGTGACTTCAGTTGACTGGAATAACCAGTTATTTTAATTTAATAACTAAACTGCTGACGTTTTATTTATTAAATAAAACGTCAAGATACATTTTATGCGTATGTATATACCAGAAGTAGACTGTACAAAAGTCGTTTGCTTGGATACCTCTTTCCTATTCGTGTTTCAACCATAAAGCAGTTGTGTTTGCACGGGTATGTTTCGGTTTGAAGGGTGGGAAATGGCAGTGAATTTACTAGGTACAGAGGAATAACACCTTAGTCCTCAGGAATGGCAACGCATGGAGGGTATCATGGGCGAAACAGTATACTCTGTTATGTCCATGGTACTGCTCATGTCTATAGAGGACGGTTACCACTTTCCATCAGGTGGGCCGTTAGCTTGTTTGCCATTCTAAGTGACATAAAAAAATACTGATAAAAAATTAATCAGCTAATTTGATAATTAGCTGACAAAAAGTTGACCCGTTTTTGAGGCTCGATACTCTATCTATATAATCTAAGCAGATAGTGTTCAAAAGCTATTATAAGGCTATGTACACCATAAATGGAACATAGTCAAAGGTAAAGAGAACAATTGCACAAATAGCCGGCTCGCCGCCTTACAAAATGTTCTAAATGGGTCAGAGGCGACGCAGACGGGACCCGATGTCGCTGTGGTGTGCGGTTGTACTGTTAGCGATTTACAAATGCTAAACGTTTATAATTCTAAAACAATATTCCACAGAAGAGTCGAAATCGTCGTATATTTGCAATAACTAGCTACCTTTTTCTTATATTTTATACAACTTAGAATGGCAAACAAGCTGGCGATTCACTTGATAGAAAGTGGTAAACATCGCCTATAGACACGAGCAGTACCATGGACATAACAGAGTATACTGTTTCGCTCATGATACCTCCCATGCGTTCCTAAGGACTCAGGTGTTATTCCTTTGTACCCTGTAAATTCGCTGTCATATCCCACCCTTCAAACTAAAAGACAGTTGTTCATGCACTCATCTGCCTCATGACAAAAACACGAATGAGACAGAGGTACCCAAGCAAACGACTTTTGTACAAAGTCTCCCTCCATTCCCTACTCTGAGAAATATTAATAACGTGTATTTTCTTTAATAATAGTATTGTGGCACGTTTATTCAGCTCACGTTCAAATAGACGGCATTAGAATCATAAAGAGGTCCATATACGGTACGATTTGTCGCTTCTAACAATCTGAAGAAAATCGTGACTATGGATCGCCTTCAAATACCACTACACACTAAACGATTGATCGTTACTGTCAAATTCAAATTGTATTTACTCGAATATACTTGTTTACTAGCCCTTTAAATCGACATTTCTTATTATTCTATTGCTGAATTTAGAATGTTATTATCTGGTGGGGAGCTGTCGATTATCTACTTGTTTGACGGAATCATAAAAACATGCCAGTACAGATAGGACCCTAAAGTTTGAATAGATCCTTTTTGCGATCTCAGCTAGTGTTAAGTAAATCGTTAACGATATTGATGTACTTATACACACATCGATAAGTCGCTCCAATTAGTATGAAACGACGAATCGTATCGTATATAGGCACCTTTAGCAATAGCGCGCTCGGGGCGCAGCGCCGCGCCACGCTTCGCCGCGCCATGCGCGACCATGCCACCCGCCGCGTCGCCCGTTGCCGCCGCCGCCGCCGCCGCCGCCGCCACGTCGCTTTGAATGCAGGGTATTTTAAAGCTCGCCTAGTACAACGAATATTAAATTTACGATACCTGAATTTTTACTTAATATTGTGTACGCTATATTTATAGTACACATGGGCTGTCGCGATTTTCTATTGCCACTGTTATATAGTGAAATACCTTCTATCTGAAGGTATAATGCGAAAAACTACATCCCTACAGCGCATTATGCGCTGCAGTGGTAACGACGTCCAAGAAGTGATTGTAGGTGACGCGGGCGGACCTTTGGAGTAGAGGCACTGGAACGCTATGCTCAGTTATGGAACCAATGGAACTGTGGGTGGACGCGTATAGAAAATTTAAAGAACATTAATTTCTACTGCTTGAGACATAGGATTATGTCTGTATTTTTTTTTTACTTACTACTTTATTTATTTACTAAGGCATAATGTAATGTAAATAGTACTCTATTTTCCGCGCCTAGCCTCTCGTTTGGGCCGTTGTGCGTATGAGTCGTGGCTAGTACAGCCAACCTAGCTCCGCCCAGAAGCACAGAAGCTTCCCGGGATCTTCACAGGCCTCACGGAGCGAACTCATCGTTCCGAGGATTTCTAAGCGTTGATGGGCCACAGCTTCACATTCCAGGATTACGTGAGCAGCCGTTTCTTCGGTGCCGAAACAGCCTCGACATAGAGGGCTGTCTGTGGCTCCTATTGTATTTACTAAGGTTCGTTTCATACAGTTTTTTAGCAACAAGGACGTCCATAAAAAAAGAAGACCTCCCTAGACTAGACAAAATAATAGTATATTTTGTTTTACTCCCTTTACTCAAAGATGTCTTCACTTTTTTTTTATACAACTTAGAATGGCAAACAAGCTGACGGCCCACCTGATGGAAAGTAGTAACCGTCGCCTATAGACATGAGCTACTGCTCATCTCTATAGGCGACATGTTTGCCATTCTAAGTAGTATAAAAAAAATGAATACTGGTCGGTTGGATCGAATTCGACAAGAGTTAGCCACGATGGTTTCCAGGGGGAACCGCGTGTAAGTTAACCTGACAGAGTATAATACTAGCAATGGAGCTAGCAGATCTCTTTACTAACACTCCCTTACCCCCCCCCCACCCCTATTATAAATATTAGGACAGTGTGGATAACATATTCTGTTTCAGTTAAGCTCCCACTAGCTAGCGGCAGTTAATGAGCAAGCTTATGAAACAACGCTTTGCAAAGCGCTACGAATGTTTAATATCCAACAATAATCCACTGGACTGTTTTCACACAATTACCAGCATAGATATTTATTTTATACCACTGAGGTGGCAAACATGCATACGGCCCACCTGATGGTAAGTGGTTACCGTAGCCTATGAACACCTGCAATACCAGAGGTATTACGCTTGCGTTGCCGACCCTGAATAAACCTCTTTACCCCCCTTTTGAAGAACCCCTTGCTTTGGGCTCTTGGGAAAACCTCGGCAGGGAGCTCATTCCATAACCAGAGTGATCGTGGGAGGAAACATCTCTGAAACCGTGCAGTACGCGACCATTAAGGCTTTTTTTTAATAGGCGAAAATGGATTGGTAACCCCGCCCGCGTTATTGGTATACAATGGAAGATGATAGGTGAGAATGAAGGCAGGTTAGTTGGCCCACCATGATGAATTCGACAAGAATTAAACATGATGGTTTCCAGGGGAACCGCGCTGGAGGTCAACCTGAGTGGGTATATTGCCAGTAATGGGGCTATTAGATCCCATTACTAACAATTCCTTTCCCCTCGACCATTGAGGCTGTAGGGTATGAGAATGAACTCCCTGTCGATAGCGAGCCGTACGATGGTAGAAAGTGGCTGTGGGCATCATACTGAACAATTCCTCTGAGCACAATCCGTTGTACAAATGTACCAATGAAATGATGACAATCAACATAGTCGTCAGAAATAGCAACGTATGTCTCATCATGGGCATCTTAGGTTATTCTATGATGTCAATGGTCCTTCATGTCTATAAATGACGATTGGCACATTTCATCGGTGAACCGTCAGCTTATTTATCATTCTAAGTCTGATAAAAAAAAAAAAAAACTAATGCCCTGAGCATATGATGGACATTTTGTCTACGGATAGATATTTTTGTCTTTTTTACTAGATTGTTCCAAGGGATGGGCAGCGGCGTCCTTCTTAAAACATCTCTAAAATCTAACTGCGGTTACCAATCTGGCTGCCAAGCGTGGCAACTACTGGCAAAACCTTCCAGAGGGGAGGCTTATGTTCAGCAGTGGACAGTTAAAGGCTGATATGATGATGATGATGATGGTGAATGGCCTGAGCAAATGATGGACATTATGTTTACAGATAGATATTTTCTGTCTTTTCTTCCCAGGTCTTTTTTTCTACAGTCCGACAAGAGACAACACTGTAAACCCCCTATAGTTGCATGCTTCAACGCACACATGTTGTACACGGCTCGATGCAAAGGGAAATTTCGTTCATTTGCACAGTCCTTACAAGTTTCTATGTCTGATTTATCCAGTTGGAAAATACAAACCTTTCTCAAAAAATTGCATCCGACGTTTGGATAGCTGTTTGTTTAAAATAAACACCATTAAAGAGGGATGAAGTTACAACTTAATATATTATTATATACCTAATATATATATATATATATATATATATATATATATATATATATATATATATATATATTATATAACATTTATATATGAGTCCTCAGGAATGGCAATATATCATGGGCGAAACAGTATACTCTGTTATGTCCATGGTACTGCTCATGTCTATAGGCGACGGTTACCACTTTCCATTAGGCGGGCCGTCAGCTCGTTTACCATTTTAGGTAGCATCAAAAACAATTTATTAATATAGTATTAATTAAGAAGTACACGTACATGTACGTACAAATGAAAAATAAAAGTCACAAATATCGAGACACGTTTTATTAATTTACAAGTTTTTTTTTTTTTTTTTGGGTGAAAATTATATAGTAACGCGCTAACGGGATACGCTGGCGGAGCACCAGTGAAAAGTGATAGATGAGAATGAAAACAGGCCAGTTAGCCCATCATGATGAATTCATCAGAAATTAACCATGATAGTTTCCAGGGGGAACCGCGAGGAGATCGACCTGGTTGGGTATATTGATAGCAATGGGATTCTCAGTCTCCATTACTAACAATCCCTTTCCCCCCAATTTACAAGTATTACCTCACCAAAAACCAGTGAGGAAGATATAAAAGTATAAAATACAACTCCTCTGTAATATGCCTAACTATATATGTTTGGGTACATAAATCTTCATCAATTGATTCGAAACATTAAAAACACAAACCATTTTATACAACAACAAGGCTACAACATCGCTTTACGACAACATTAACCAAGGACCAAGTAATAATAAAGGCCGTAACAAACCCGCCGAAGAAAGGCAAATTACTTTGGTAATTGAATTGTGAACATGAGCCCGTGATACCAAGGTTTCAGCACCCCCCCCCCCTCCTCCGCCCCACCCCCGTCTCCCCGTCCAGAGCCTCTTCCGCTCTATTATGATGTCTTTACAAACTGACGATGAAAATCAACGCAACCCTGAAAAGGAATATTAACAATTCATCTTTGAAACCTCCAGTTAAAGTTGTTAAAGCTTGTGCAAGTAATATACATAATTTGAGATTTTGCTCCGCCAGTAAAGCATACGTTTATACTGTAATGCTATAAGTATAAAACAATATAAATATATAGTAGGTAAATAAAAGAAAATTAAATAAATAAAAGCAAAAAGTATTTAAGATTAGATAATTATTTTTAGAATGTTGATCAAAACAAGAGATATTATAGAGACCTTTGGCTTTCAGTTGTGTCTGCTTTCTTAATGAAGAATCTATAAATTAATTTAAAATTTAAAGACATTGTACAAAAGTCTTCTGAATGAATAAAAATTTATTTCAATAACAACACTTAGACTGCAAGTGATAACAACATTAAAAAATATAAAAAGAAGTTTACATATATATCATAACAAAGTCTAATTGAATTTGGATAAAATTTGGTTGGAAATGAAAAAGTATGCCAATTCAGCTTAAAGTTCCCGCAGAAGCAGAAACGCTGATTTTCAATTAGCACCTCATCACCTAGCCCGGTCCATCAAGATCCAAGTAAAGAATAAATTTACATTTAGGCTAATATAATACAATACACAAACAAGACAATAGGTAAAGCAACAAAAAAATTCAGAAAATCAACAATAACAAAAGAAAAATGTGAGCAAAAATGGTTTAGATTTTCTGCATGGATTCTCGTGTTTTTATCGTTAAACTGCTGCGGTTGCATGACTGTGTTTTCAGATAGTTTCGGTTTAAAGAGTGAGATACGGAAGCATAACATATATTTTTCATGGTATCATTATAGTTATTACATTCCAACAGGTGGGCCGACAGCTTGTATACCATTCTTAGTACCATAAAAAAGAGGGATGGTACAAAGATAAATATATAAATGAGAAAATAGATAACAAATAAAACGAAGCAAATGACAATAAAATTATTTTTAGTCGGCCCGAGAACATTAATTGCGGAGGCCCACTCGAAGAGGATTTAGTGGCCAATAAAGTCGTTCTATCAAATAGAAAGCAATAGTTATGGCGGCCGTAAACTGTGCCCATCGAATATCCTATAAAACTTAACCGAGTATTTAACAGGCACTCCGGTGAAACGGCGCAAATTATGTTAAAGCAATATACGTAAATGTTCGAGTGGCTATGCTAACTTACGTAACTCACTTTACCTAAATTTTTACTTTATTTAAATTGAAAACGCATTTTCAAATCTTAAATTTCGAATAATTTTGCTCTTCAGAAAAATAGATGCACCAAAGGATGTTTAGCTCATTTGAGTACACGCTGTAATCACCTAATGAAATAGAGTTTACCTGTTTCACTGAATACTGAATGTAAATTACTTGAGAATCTATAAGTAAACATCGAGTTTGACTTTACGGAATACCACCAAAGGAACGAAAGCTGATGTGGGTGAATTCAGCTGAAGAAATTCTTAGAAACCAATATAAACTGCATACGGAGGTAGCCAATTGAATAACAATCAGAGATTGATGGCTAATAGACAAAGGTTATAAAGATTTTACTAATAATAGTCGATCCACAAATGTTGCCCATTTCACGCATACTAATGATAGTGGAATTAAACAAAATAAACATTAACAAAGGACTAGTGGCATGAACTTCTGCAAAATAATACTTAATTAAATATGTAAGAAGTAAGAAGTGATTTATTACAGACTGATTCCTTTTTTTTTTGAGACTGGTTAATATATCACTCACAGTTTTTTCACAGGCGTGACATTTTTGTATTTCATTACCTGAAATACGCAGATATCTTGACAATTTGAATAAGTGTAATAAATTATATACCCATTTCTTCGTTGTGATGTCGGCGAGAGTGAAAAATGTAATTTAATAAATATTTGCTGATAATTTTTTTATTAAAAAGAAAACTTCATCATATCATTTCGACTTTATAAAGGTAATGAGAAAATACGTATATCTCTAGGTACATAGTAGAAAACAAAGTCGCTTCCCGCCGTCTGTACACTTAGATCTTTTAAACTACGCAACGGATTTTAAAAAGGATTCCATTATTAAATAGAGAGAGACAAAAGGAAAATTTATATGTATACTTTAATATTGTTTAAAAATATAATGATAATTGTTCAACATATTAAAAAAAATCAAGTCGACTGACAGTATTCATTGAAAATGCTGAAATTAGCAACACAATGTTTAATTGAATTGTTCCTCTTTATTAGGATTACAAAAAAATCTACAATAGCATGTTGTAAGATTTTGTATTATAAATATACTTTTATATAGCTAATTTATTGTTAAAAAAATTTATGTGGAGTTAGGAAAGCTATTGAAACGGATACAATAGTTATATTATTAATCATTCCACACTGACACCGCATATTTCTACATTGCATCCGTGCGAAGCCGGGGCGGGTCGCTAGTTAAATATATTAGTCAAAACCGTTGTGATTTAGACATACAATAATAAATACAAAACTGAATAAACCGATCGCAGTAAACTGCAAACATTTGTGTGTCGTACACATTAGGGACAGATATACGGGCACGCTCCAGGGCGAATCAAACAGAAACAAAATAACCACGTACTAGTTTGATGTCCGGGTAAAGTTCAAAAAGTACGCAATTGGAAGTTTCCGGAACGACTGCGTCGCGCGGTGCGATGGTATCGCGAAACGCCTCAAAATTTGCGCAGCGCTGCGTAGAACTTGTACGTAGTATATATACATACATACCAGGTTTCTTCGTCCTTGCGGATATCGTAAATTTAACAAAATACGACCCTTATATAAACAGGTTGCCTGCAATATTTCAAAACATGGCCTCCCTAAAACATTCCCCGTAGAGGCGAGTATTGAACAACTCGCTGATGTATTTCTTAATATACCAAGTTGCGAGACTACTTCGGAGTTTGTTTATAAATAATCCTTAGATTGGGAAGTGTAATTCTCTGATGGATGACCGTATAGACTAGTGCAAAGTTTTGTATGATCGATATTATAATGTGGACAGTAACAAATTGCCTCGAACATGACGATTTATATGATAGTGAATGATGGAGTGCTCGTGCAATGTGACGAAATATCAGCGGCCTCGTAGCTTACCTGCAGATAAAAAATATCAATTTCATTTAAAAATAATGCTTAGTAAATGTTAATGACTTCTTTTACTGATTAAAATATATAAAAACCAAAACAAAATACAAGTGTACATTTATATTTATTTCCAGCAACTTGTATTTGTGTATTTTTTAAGAGATCTGGCTAATCGTCTTAAAAAAGTATCACTAGATTTGAAGATTTTAAATATGTATTAGATTAACTGAGACAGGCTTCGAATAAACAGTTTTAAATATTTCTAAATAAATGCAAAGAGGTTTCAAACAAGTCTCATTTAAATTACAATTCCTTCAACGTATTCTTCAGCAATGTAGCTGAAAACATAATTTTAGGTATTACATGCCAGTATCTAATTTGTTTAAAACATGATGCCTAAGATTCCCTTGAGGGATTGAGAACATAAGTTGGAGATCGAAGGTAAGTGAGAGCAACTCATTGAACGAAATTTGGAAAAAGAGATCAAATCGAAGCTCTGAAATCGACAAGTCTGCATCATTTAATTCAGTGCCAGCAAAACAAAACCCAAACAAGTCCTAATAAGTCCAAAAAGAACCAAATGCTACGCGCTTAAAACTATTCGGTTATCCAGCAAACTGTAAAATGTTTACGTAAGCATTTCTGTTACATATATTTATAAATAAGCAAAAGGCTTTCTGTAATCTCTCCGCCTCAAAGAGATATGAACGACGTTAAAAGAAACTATTCTTCAATGATAAATGACCAAAAAGGGCGCGTCACATATTTTTTTATCGAAATATTATTCACCTAAACCATAGAAAAGACGTTATCTGCCATGATAGATGAATCAAAGCCATAAAAATATTGAATGTTTTTATACGATTTACAATGGAAAACAAGCTAAGATTCATGGAAACTGGTAACTGTTATATTTAGACAAGAATAAGGGAAGCGAAAGAGGTTTGTTTGAATCGAAGCATTTGGCGTTCCATTGTTTCTGCCTATCCTAATGGGAGACAGGCGTTACAGATATGTATATAACGTCACAGAATACACTGTAATACTCATGGCAGCACTAATGTGTAACCATTTTTGTGAACTAAGATCCATAAAAAATTACACGGTATGGAGGTATACCTCCGTATCGTGTAATTTTACTGTCATATCCAACTTCGCGAAACGAAAAACAGCCATGTAAATACAGTTACCTCACGGCAGATATACGAATGGGACAAAGGAACCCAAGCGAAAGAATTTTGGACGAAATCTCTATATGTATCCATTCGTGTTTCAACCGTGAAGCTTTTGTGTTTGCATGTCTGTGTTTCGACGTGAAGGGTAGAATATGGCAGTTAATTTACAGGGTACAGAGGAATAACATCTCAGTCCTCAGGAATAACAACGCATGGAGAGTATTATGGGTGAAACAGAATGCTCTGTTATGTCCATGGTACTGCCCATATAAGACACACACACACACGCACGCACGCACCCACGCATCCATGTACGCACGCACACAGAAATAGAATGGACCAGCCCTTCCTTTCCCGTGGGTGTCGTAAGAGTCGTCTATAGGCGTCACGTCTATAGGCGACAGTTACAGGGTACAGAGAAATAACACCTGAGTCCTCAGGAATGGCAACGCATGGGGGTATTATGGGCAAAACAGTATAGTCTCTTATGTGCATGGTACTGCTCATGTCTGTAGGCAACGGTTACCACTTTCCATCAGGTGTGCCGTCAGCTTGTTTGCCATTGTA